>NW_017729032.1:123251723-123261442 GCF_001723915.1 Gavialis gangeticus | reverse complement strand
TCCCTGCTTGGACTACTGTTCATTCTTTATACATTAACCAGTCATGAGGTTAAAACAAAACAACCCAGAAATAATCCAGGGAATCAGAATCCAGGTCGCTGCCCTCTGAGATAAGTTAATTCTTAAGTAATGACAAAGCTCAGCTGGATATGGCCCTTTCCTGTTTTTTTTGTTATACCCCAGCAACTGGCTACTATGAAATGTACTGTTGCTCTGCAGTTGAGCTTTCTGCATAATATATTCAATAAAACAAAACAATATTACAAAGCAGTAATGCCGAGATACAAGAAATGACTCATGCAAAATTTTTATGGAAACACTGGATAATAAAGAAAATGCATGCATTGTATGTAAGATGAGGGGGAAACTGCAGAGCTATTTCTGTCAGTGATCTTTTGTAATCAGTTTTGAGAAAACAGAGGGTTATACTGAGTAAAAACTCATTGGTGTCTCAGTTGTGGGCTTCAGTTTCTCCTATCAAAAACAAAAGTGGAAAAACAATAAACCAAACTGCATGCTTTACAGATCTTAAAAACCCAGCAGCAGCTCTTTGCCATCTGATCAATACTCTACAGCACTCTGCATCTTCAAAGTACTACATAAGTGCTAAGAATTCAATATGATGTTACAGTAATGTTTAAGGATTCACATTAAAAATTGTATTTAAATATATTCCCTTACTTTGTGTTATTGATTGGAATCTATGGGCTCCCCCAAGCTCATGCCTATGACTTCCTATCGACCTCAAACACAAGGCGACTAGCAGCTCCAAAACCTTCTCTCCTCCATTAACATCTTCCTACCCTCAAAGGCACTCACCCATCTTATTTTCCCATACTTTTCCACTTAACTTTATTTTCTATATTACATAGATGAAGGCATAGATGAAGGCCACATTATAGTTTACCTTTTATTGAAGGTGACTTTTAGGATTCCCCAGATTTTCCTTTACCTGTGGATTTTGTAAATCTAAATTATTTCTTCCCTATTGTGAGACATCTATTTCTACTTTCTAAATCAAAAAGTTGTTTTCTATTCAGGTCATCAGCTGCCCATCAAAGTACTTTCATATATACATGCACACTCTTCTCTAGTGGGTATACAAAACAGCAACAGGAACAAAGCAAAAAAACCCCATCCCTCAAAATGGAAGAAAAGGTAGGTTTGGAAACCAGCCCATTTTTTAAAGGCAAATCTTTGCAAGAGAAGCTGTAAGCTGGAAGTCTCTTACCCTGGCATTCTTCAACTTCTCTCCTGTTGTGCTTGATATTTTTGATATTTAATACAATTTCACAATACTGTTATGTTATTTAAAATCCTTTAAAAGATACAATGAGATAATTCTTTTGGCACATAATTTGAGATCGAGTTCACAGGCACCTGAATGGAACACAGGTAGATTTTAGTCACCTATATTCCAGATTATGATTTAGAATAGCCATGTTCCCATAGCCACAAAATTCATGTAAATCCATTTGGATGGCAAAGTTCCCTACACGCCTAGACAGAGGCTTCTAGGCATGCTCAGAAGTGATCCAGTTTGAGCAGCTTGGCACCTAATTGCTATTTAAAATCCACTGTGATCCAGAATGGAGCTGGGGAGGAACCTAATTTCCATGAAATCCTATAGAAGGCCTCATTTATTAGCTGTCCTCAGAGCACACTTAATTCATAGTAACAGCATCAAGTACATAGTAAAGGGATTGTCAACTGGGGGTATGTGTACCCCTAGGGGTACTTGGGAAGGCTCTAAGGGGTACGCTTGGGGGGGATTGAGTGCCGTCTCCCAGGAGCAGGGCTGGGGGAAGTGAGGGCAGCTCAGGGGAAGTGAGGTGGGAGGGGGGAAGCTTGCATGTGGCAGTCACCACTGCCACCCAGCACACTGCACTGCCACTGCTCCGCATCTGGCTGTGCACCCCCCTGCCCCTGCCTTCCCACTCTGCATCTGGCTGCTGTGGGTATACTTATTACAAAAGGTTGTAAGCCCCTGACATAGTACAATAGCTTGGCTTAGCAGGGAACCCCTCAGTGAACTAAAATGCAAAAAGGAAGCCTACAAGAAGTGGAAACTTGGACAGATGACTGTGGAGAGGTATAGGAGTATTGCTCAGGCATGCAGGGATGAAGTCACGAAGGCCAAAGCGCAACTGGAGTAGCAGCTAGCAAGGGATGTGAAGAATAACAAAAAGGGTTTCTACAAGTATGTTAGCAACAAGAGGAAGATCAGCGAATGTGTGGGTCCCTTACTAAATGGGACAGATGATTTGGAAAAAGGTGAAGTACTCAATGCCTTTTTTTACCTCAGTCTTCACTCCCCATGCTGTCCAACCAACCTGTTTGAACCTTACTTCGAGGAACTGCTTCTATGCTCAGGAGAGTATTTTAGTCTCTATGTTGCTTCACTTGTCTGACTCTGATGTTCTTCAATTATTTATTGAGTCTGATGCAACTATCATAGTGAGTTTTTTGACGTACATACCAATTCCCTGGGAATTAGCCTGAGAACACCTATTAACTTTATTTTAGGAAATGGTCATCTAATGGGTAATAAATCAATTATAGCTACCAATGGCATGGATTTGTACCAGATACCAAGATTTGTACTTTCCCTGTATTTAGTGCTATTTTCTCACTGGGTGACATAGGTGCTCATTCACCTTGGACACAAATACAAACCATTCCTAAAAAAAGGCTCCTTTTAAATCATTAATAAGCTTCCATCTGGTAAGTTGATCCTTCAGTCCATAGAGTTTAAGCATTGGAATAACTGGGCAGGCTTGGGATGGAAACTGATTCTCTATCTCCATACCATTTGTTTTCCTTCTTATATAAAACTATAATACAAGGATGTGTAAAGCAAGACACTTGTGTTGCACTGGAAGAAAGAACAACAATTAGGGTGTAAAGATGTTGCCTTGGTGCCTTTGTGCCACCATAAACATTTTTATGGTGGCACAAAGATCAAGCAAATAGAAGTCCATGTCCTTTGTCATGCCATACATTCCCAAAATTTGTGGCCATGACATAGGTAGTATGATGCTGTGCTGCTCCTCTCCATGAGCTGCTACCTTGCTGGATGTAGTGATGATCCTAAGAGCAACACCATTGGGAGTCTTGTACACCTGGTAGGTCACCCATGACAGTAAGGTCGAAGGTGAGGTATCAAAGAACAGTCCAATATAACATAAAGACCTCAGTGGTGAAGCTGGCAGATGAAGACACATTTCTCAGCAGCTGCAAAGGCAGACGAAGGCTGGAGTGGAAGAGCAACCCCGGTCATCTTGGATGCCCTTTCCACTGGGCACAGGTTTCTCCTCTGCCAAGATCCATACGGTTGCTGATGTGCAATGGCCTCATGTAAAACAAGTCACATGCTGGCTTCTCCCACTGGGTCCAATCACTAATACCCATAACATCTACAAAGTCCTGTAATGATAGATGAGTGGCAACAGGGACAGATGAAGTGATTACTGGAGTCCCTAGTCACAGATCCATGTGCAGGCAGTGGTTTCATGTTGGTCATTTTCCCTTGGAATGAGACAAGAGGGAGATTCAGCAGCTGCAATCATGACTGAGCATAGGATCTCTTCTGTTCATCCCACATGGAGAGGGGGCTATAAAAGGTACCTCAGACATAGGCTATCCCACCTGATCTTACTCAACTCAATAGCCAATTCCAGGGGGATCACTCAAAATGTACTAAACAAGACTGAGAAATCTGTGGTCTGACCCTCCCTTTAACCACCACCTGTAGTGTTTCCTGGAGAGTCTGCAGCTCTAGGATCAGACTTCTTAGCTACCAACAGACTTATTTTACAATGCTTTACTTGACCTGTGGGAGTCTATTATTATCCCCAGGTCCCTTTCATTCGTAGTGCTGGTCAGGTTGGAATTGACAAGCCTGGAGGTGTATTGGACATAAATAAGTCAGCAGGACTGGATGAACTTCATCCAAGAGTGCTGAAGGAACTGGCTGAAGTCATCATGGAGCCCCTGGCGAAGCTCTTCCAAAACTTGTGGTGTTCTGGGGAGGTCTCTAAGGACTGGAAGAGGGCCAATGTTGTGCCCATCTTCAAGAAGGGGAGGAGGAAGGACCCAGGTAACTATAAGCCAATTAGCCTAACTTCTATCCCAGAGAAAATACTGGAAAAGTTCATTAGGGGGTCTATGTGCAATAGGCTTGCAGAAGGTAGGATTCTGAATGACAGCCAGCATGGCTTCGTCATGGGCAGGTCTTGCCTTACCAACCTCATTGCCTTTTACAATCAAGTGACTTGCCACCTGTATAAGAAAGAGGAGGGTGACATTATATACCTTGACTTCCAAAAGCCTTTAGATCTGGTATCCCATGATGTTCTCACAAGAAAATTGGAAGACTTTGGGTTTAACTGCGAGATAGTCAGATGGGTAGGAAACTGGCTGTGGGATAGGATCCAGAGATTTCTAATGAATGGATCTGTGTCATCTTGGTGGGGAGAAGCCAGTGGTGTCCTGCAGGGGTTGGTGCTTGGTCCAGTGACATTCAGCATCTTCATCAATGCTTTGGATGTGGGGGTGAAGAGCTTACTGGCTATGTTCGTGGATGACACCAAGTTATGGGGAAGCGTGGTCACACTTGATGATTGGCTGCAGATACAGGTGGAACTAGACAGGCTGGCAAGTTGGGTGGACCGGAACCAAATGAAGTTCAACGTCTAGAAATGTAAAGTGCTCCACCTGACGATGAACAATCCCCTGCACACCTACAGGCTTGGCAATACCAACCTGACCAGCACTATGAATGAAAGGGGACCTGGGGGTAATAACAGACCACAGTATGAACATGAGCCAGCAGTGCGAAGCTGTAGCCAGCAGGGCTAACAATACCGTGGCATGCATCAATTGATGCATCTCCAGCGAAACCAAAGAAGTGATTCTCCCACTCTACTTGACATTGGTGAGACTGCAGCTGGATTACTGCATCCAGTTCAGGGTGGCGCACTTTAACAAGGATATGGTAAAGCTTGAGAGAGTCCAGAGAAGGGCCACCCGTATGATCAGACTTGTGTGGCAAGCCATACAAGGAAAGGCTGAGGGATCTGAGACTCTTCAGCCTGAAGAAGAGAAGGCTGAGAGGGGACTTGGTAGCAGCTTACCACTACATCAGAGGTGTACATCAAGGGCTCGGTGAACAGCTGCTCACCAGGGCTCCCTTGTGGAAAACTAGGAGTAACAGTCACAATATCTTGGAAGACTGTTTCAGTCTCAGCATTAGAAAAAAACTGCTTACAACTAGGGTGTCCAGACTGTAGAATAAGCTCCCTCCAGAGGTGGTACAATCACCTGGAAATCTTCAAGAGGAGGCTGGACGGTCACCTTGCTAGGGTCAGCTGATCCCCTGTTGTCTTTCCTGCTTGGTGCAGGGGGCTGGACCTGATGATCTTCCAAGGTGCCTTCCAGCCTTACAATTTATGAATTTATGAGTGATCAGCTTTGACCATGAAGGATCATGGCTGCTGATATTGTGCTGCTATTTTGCAGCCAATGTCTGTTTGCTTTGAAGTGGGAGCCAGAAATTAAATCAGCCTGGTTCTGAGCACCCTGGGAATTCCCATTCCTGGTAAAGAGAACACACAGAATCAGGCCCCTGAAGTTCTGGGAGCATCTTCCTGGGTTCCCCTGTTTTGGATTCCTTGGGCATGTGTCTCTGCCGAAGAATCCAGTTTAGATTTCTGCCCAAGAATTCAACATCTGTTTCACCCAATAAAACAAAGCATCCACTTCATTTGGCAACAACTGTTTATCCCCTTACTCTTTTACCACCTTCATAAAGCTTTTGTAGCTTGACTATTTTTTCTGGCTTTTGGAACTTGTTTTGTGTCACAACAAAAGTAAAATTAATATTTATACAATTCAAGTTAATTCCAAAGAAAACCATTGAAACAAAATGTTCAGTACTTCCTGTGCCATTGTACCACATTCCTTTTATTCTGTATTGCAAGCTGCTTAAAGCATCTTTTCTTTTTACAAAAAACAGAATGAGAATATAGTGTCATTGGGTTTATATGAATTGCATTGAATCTTGTTCAGCTGAAGGAAATGTTGAGCAAATCCCCAAAAGTAATCGCAAAATGAATTAATTTTCTCTGCACATACATAACAGCTCTGGTTCTAACACTGTAGGCTTCTCCATGTGATCTGAGCCTTACTCCTATACAGATCCCTTTTGAGGGAACTACCCCACAGGCATAAGACTCCATGCTCACAGATGTTTTCCAGGATCAAAACCTAGATTTGTGCATCCAGGCAGACTATAAACTCTAATAAAATAATTAAGGATCAATTCTGCAGCATTTTTAATTAGCATTTTGGCTGCAGGAGCAATAGGAGGGGGCTGTCTGCTCCATACTCTGTTAAATACATCCAGAAAATAAGAGATATACCATAGCCTTGATTGTTTACCCATCGCGGGGAGACACTGAATAGACGTTGATAACAGAGGTGTTTTTCAATATAATCAATAGATTACTTGGAAGGTTATCTGGTTTCAGGCAAACAGTATGCACCCTTTTTCACAGAACACCAGGCTCAGCAATGATTTTTAAAATACACGTAAGAAAATGGCATCACCTTAAGAACTATAATAAATGACACTTCTGGAGGGGGCATTCAATACATGCAGTAGACTCCATTTACTGTTGCTTTTGGAATAGTCAACATAACGTTCTTAGGCTGAATCATTTTTCTTAAGCCTATTTGAAGATTACACTCAGTAATTCATTTTTACAAGTCTATTCTAACAGAAAAACACCTAGCATTATACCTTAGGGCAACATTAATCATTTTGTATATTTTATCCACTCAGCATAAAAAAGAAAGCATTTTCATTACACAGAACTGGATTTCCTGTGAAATTGTACAGGTCACTATTTTTATCACCTGTAGGAATATGAATCCTATGTTTTAACGCTGTTTTAGTTTTTCTGTGTTCTCTTTACCAAACAAATGAGGGATGAACAATCTTCAAACATATGTTTGATATTTCAGCTAAACATATAATAGGGTATTTTGAGAGGCCAAGATCAAGTTCTCTTTCAGAGAACCATAGGGCTGGAAGGGACCTCAAGAGGTCATCTAATCCTAAAAGTATAGCTGGGCAGTGACACCTGAGGCAGTGCTGGCTGGTGTGGTGACTATCACAGCTACAGTCATGACTATTTTAGTCATGGCACCTGGGTGGTTGTGCTGGTTGCCCTCTCAGTTATGATGTCTAATCCACCTCCCTGCTCAAGGATCATCCCTGTCTGAAAGAATGCTTTCATAACATAATTTCAAAGATTCTCCATGAAAATCACCTGCTTGGTCACAGGACTTTTTATTAAACAGTATGTAACAGTTAGGTATGAGTCCTTAGGATTTATTAGGTACAATATGGACATTTGAGCCCGGGGTTCTAATGCCAGAGGCAGAAATACTACACCTTCTCAATCTAGTTCACAGAAGGGATTAAATGTCATGGTTGTCTGTGTGATTTAAAAATCCAGGAGGTTGCTTCCCACTTTACATTCTTAAAGCATCTGGATGCAGAGGTAGTTCATTAGAGCAGTGTGGTATTTACACCTTCTGACAGGAGGATTACACTGCTTAAGGGCTGCATCCCACATCATTTAAAAAAAAATTGTTATACTAAATAGTTCCATGGCATGTAGGCAAGCTTGTTATTTCTACTGTCTATTGAAACAATACATTTGGAGAAGTTCCTGGGGTAAATCATCCATTTTTTGTTCTTACTAGAGGCCAGATCCTGTTCTCCCTAAGTTCACTAAAGCTAGGTACAGAAAATTAAAAATAAACTGGTAAAAGTGATCGGACACTAGTCTAAACCTGTAACAGAACAGAAGTCAAGTGCCCATAGACTAGTTTAAAAATGGTGGAACCTGGTCTAAAATAGACCTGGATGGATATAGTATTAGATTTAATCAGTTTAGGTTAGACCGGTCTATTAAACTTCTGTGTCAGATGCCATCCCAGCTCAAATTAGGTCACAGTCCCTCAGCATCCCACAATGTACTGCAGCTTCCCCACTAACCCCTCCATGCAGGGCATCTGGCTCTAATACTGTAGGCTGCTGAGCTGTCCCCAGCCCTGGGCTGTTACAGAGAGGAGGCAGCAAAGCCACTGCTCCCCAGCCCTGTATCCTGCCTGCACCTGTCAGCTGGGCCATGCAATAGGGGAGCCAGGATCGGGACTCCTGCTTTTCCATGCCCTCCCCACCACTGCCAGCAGCAGCAGGGTGGGGGGTGGGCCTGGGGAGAGATTCTGTGCTGCCCCCCACTCTGCAGCTGACAGCAGGGAGTTAGGGGCATGTACCAAGCAGCCAATCAGGTGCAGCCTGCTAACTGATTGCATTTGGCTGCCTTTGGCTGCCTTCAGTAGTGTCCAGCATGCTGAGAGGCATGTGGAAGCACCCCCAGCCTGCTGGCCTTGGGCCGTGCAGGCATCCCTATGCCACCCTCTCACCCCCCGCCAATGGGAAACTATATGTTCTGTTCATTGCTGATCTAGTCTTTGCAGCTTAGAGAAACCTGTGAAGGTTTGATCAATTCCCCCTCAGACATTTTTGAATGTCTGTACCTAGCCTAAGCTCCTAAATGTGGTTAGGACCCTGAAAAAATATTACCATGTCTCCTACTGTGATCCTGGCCTGCAGACATCTTAGCCTGCAGCTGCAAAGAGGAGATCTCACCCACCGTTCATGTTACTGTTTTTGCACAGGCTTCAGCAGGGTGGAATAAGACAGCAGTCAGACTTAGCCTGTGTATGTGCCTAATGGAATAAGATTTGGCATTAGTGATTTAAAGAAACATATGAGGCATATAACCCTGTGAGAAACCTGTATACCATACCTTAAATGATACACTTGGGTGAAAAAGTATCTGGGGATGAATTCACTTTGTACATACCTGAAATAGTTCTAGATAGAAGTGCTTTTGAAAATAAGATTTTAAAACTATTCATTCTGCCTACTTCAGTCTTGCTCAGAAAACTGAGTGCAGCACCACAGATTCTGTCTTACCAGAAATAGGAACTTCTTGTAAACATTATTCAGAAAAAAGAGGCAGAGGGGAGCAAGGGAAGAGTGAGGTGTGGGTGCATGGAATGAGCTAAAAAAAGTAAATGGTAGGGCTGTGCGAAAAAGCACCATTTCATTTTGACTTCTGTTTCGCCGTTTCAAGGGGACAGTGTTTTGTTTCAAATTTTATTTAGTTTCGAGAGCACTGTTCTGTTTTGTTTCATTGAAACTGTTTCACTGTTTCGACAGTGTTTCGACACTTTGCCCATAGGCTATACTGGGGAAGCATGAAACTGCCTATAACTTTGTTGTTTCTTGCCTGATTCAGACAAGCCAAGTGCCCTGATGGAACATACATGGAGACACCAAACAACAACTGCGCACCGGAATGAGCACACACCAAACATCTGTCAATCAACAGCAGAAGACCACCTGTCTCCAATCTCTCAGTCCTGATACTGAAAGGGAATTTACAAACCACTTTTCACAGATGAGCCTATGAACTGCACTTAATTAACCTCCTAGGTAAAGAAACTCATGGTCTCAATATAGACATTGGAATTCTGACACACTACAACCTGCTGGACATCTGACTCCCCGTGTACCTCTGCACTTTTACCTGTGCTGCTACATCCCCCTTCCTCTATCACCCCAGCCTGTCCCACAC
>NW_017729032.1:123249726-123251713 GCF_001723915.1 Gavialis gangeticus | reverse complement strand
CCCCAGCCTGTCCCACACCCCCTGATGCCTCCATTCCCATTTTCACTGACTGGCTTTCTTGCCTGCATTGCATGCCAGCCTCTCACTTCTTTAGTATTCCTTCCATCCAGGAACAGCGCGCACACACCAACTGCAGGCGCTTCATCAGCCTGACAAAGGGTTTTTCAGCCCCAAAACTGGCATCCCAGGCAGCTAAGCTCAGCTCACTTGGAACCTCACAACTCCACTGAAACCAGCAAGCCTCAGGCCTGTCAAAGACATGACAGGTCTGGACTTTCCCCAGACAGGATGATGTGCATGTGTGTGGTGGCTAGAGGTTATGGTGCCTCTTACCCGCCTTTCACAAGGGGGATCCTTGGTCCCGGCATTTCCTGTGGCTGCTGTGCCTCCCTGACCCTGGCAGAGTGCAGTTGTAGTGGTCATTCCCAGTGCAGTTTTAGTGGTCATGCTGTGCCTCCTACTTCCCCATAGCCCCAGCTAATACCTCCAAGTTCATCCTGGCATGAGAGCTCAGCAGGGACATGTTCTTCCCTTGCTATTTGGTGATGCAGTGAGTGCCCTCTCCAGGTCTGAGAGCAGGGCATTAAATGGTTTTTAAAAAATGAAAAAAGGAAATAGGTATGGATGGAGTGAGAAGGGTAGCATTCACTCCATCTGCACCTGGAGCTTGGGGAACCCCAGCAGTGGGAGGTTCACCTTGAGGAACACTAGCTGCTCCACCAAACCAGGATCCAAGCAGGTACCCCGGGGTATCACTACATCCCCAGCAATGCTGAACACCCTCTCACTTGGAACACTGGTTGGTGGATAGGACAGGTGTTCCCAGGCAACTGTGGCCAGATCTGGCCACATCTGGTTAAGGCTTGCCCAGTAGGCCAAGGGGGTGCACAGCAGCGGCTCTACATTCTTGGTGAGATAGGCAGCCACCAAGGCCTGAGCACTACCTGCCTGATGGTGGGGTCTGGTGCCTCTGGACCCAACAATGGAAGCCATGCCCTTGGCCCACATTGGCAGCACCTGTGGTGGAGGAGGAGACTGGCTGGTGGATGGTGTGTTAGCATGGGACAGTGGATCTCCCTCTTCCACATCCCCCTGCCTCCACCATTCTGCCTCCCTGACTATCTTCACCAGCACCTTTGTCCACTGATTCAGGCTTTGGCTGCTGTATAAGCTGCCCTTCACTCTCAGATCACACATGGCAGCCAGCATGTGGACTGTACTGGACCGCAAGGGATCAAGCTGTTTCCTAATGCCCTCCTTCAGCTGCCTCACCAGTGCCTGCACATCTGGTGCCAGCAGCTTGCCCCAGCCAGGAACACTGATCCCTTGGAAGCTCTCCATTTAGCTCTGAAGTTCGCTCACTACAGGGATCACCTGGCTAAGGAAGGCACCGCCAGTGCTGAGGGTCTCAAGGGTCTCGAGGAAGGGCTTGAGGCCCAGCAAGATCTGGGAGATGGTACCCCACTCAGCTCTGTTAAGGAGGCCACTGATTCCAATCTCCCTGAGCAAGGGCATCTCATGGATGGCCTTCTGTTGCTCCACCAGCCTCTCGAGCATCAGGTATGTGGAGTTTCACCTAGTCTCCATATCCTGCATGATTTTGTCCTGTGGGATGTTCAGCTCTGCTTGTTTGTCCTGCAGCATCTTGCCCCCCTTGATGCTCCGGTGGAAGTAACCTGCCACCTTCATGCATTTGGAAATGAGCTTGCTGGTGGTGATGGTGCCATCACCGGCAGCACTGTCCAGCTCCAAGGCATCCCTGACTATAAGATGGAAATTGTGTGCCACACAGCTGAGGCCAACAGACCACCTTGACCACATTGGCCCCATTGTCAGTGATCATGAACCCGCGGGTGAGAATGCCTTGCCCAATGTGCCACCCCTGCACCAAGTGGTTCATGGCCCCCATGATCTCTGTTGCTGTGTGGGACTCATCCACCACCTCAGCTTGAAGGAGAGCCCACCAATGGCCTGATTGGTCGCACCA
>NW_017729032.1:123235340-123244726 GCF_001723915.1 Gavialis gangeticus | reverse complement strand
GAGGGAGAGGTATGAATGATTTCCACCGCAGCTGCTCCAGATGTTTGTGGTGAACTGTAAGGCAACCTGCAGACCTGCTTTCACAGCTCCTCCCTCAAGTACTCCCTGCATGTCTCATACAGGAAGGGCACCACTATCCTGCTGAAGGTGGTATATGCAGGCATTTGGTATGATAGGACCACAAGCACCATGAGCCCCCTGAACCCTGGCCAGTCAACAAAGGAGAAGGCTGGCCATCCACAGCAAGCAACTCCCCAATGCTCTGGGTGATTTTGCTTGCCCTTGCAACATGCCACCCTTTTGGTCCGCCTTTCCCTCACTGTTCCAGGGTGGCCTGCCTCTGCTTTGTGGGGAAGGGGGCTTTGGAGTGAGAGGGAGACTTCCTTTTGGGCATGCTTCCTCTGGTGCCAGGCTGAAAAGGAGCAAGGGCAAGGGGGTGGTGCCTGCAGAGATGCATCAGCATCCCCATGGTGCTAATGTGTTTTGTTCCCTTGCCCTGACAGGTTTTGGCTTAGCAGTGAAGGCAGATAGTGTATGTGGGATCATCTGCCAGCTGAAAATGAGCCCAAGCCACACTACCCACTCACTTCTGGGGTGTGGGTGCATGTGTGGATGCTGCAATTTCCCTCTCATCAGCAGGCAGAGGCACAGCAACAGGAGGAGTGGACTCAGCTGAGCCACTTGCCTCCACAACCTCTAACTCAGCCTCTTTTGAAGTGCGTTCTGAAGAAGGAGACCTGCCTCTAGGGGAAAAGAAGAGTGTGGAGCACAAATTCAGCTGATTCCCCCTCCTTCCCAAGAATTTCCCTTGCTAGGGTACTCAGATCCAGATCTAACTCCACCTCTTCCTCTGGCACTGGAAGGCTCAGCATGGGAAATGAAATGGGGGGTGGAGGAGACTGTCATGCTTATGCTACTGCTTGTTGTCATGGTGGTGGCGGTGGGGTTATTGCAGGTGCTCCTGGAGGGGATTCAGACTCAGGCACAGGCAGTGGCACTGGCACTGCTCCCCTCTCCTTGCTGCCTGTAGTAGTGGAAGCTTCATGCCTGCTTGTTGTAGCAAAGAGGCTGCGTCTCAGTTTAGGTGGAGGGGGGGAACTTACACCTCTCCTTCTACCCCCTCTTCTTCCCTTCCCTGAAGACTTGCCAGCTGCCTTTCCAGCATGCTTCATGGTGTGTTTCATAGTGTCTTGTCTTTATAAAAATATATAAATGTATATATGTGTCTTCCTATATAAATTCTATATTATAATATGCAATATAATTATGAAATTGAAAATAATCAATGAATATAATAATAAAATAAAAGGGTATAGAAAGAAAGCAAAAGGTATTGCAGAATCCCACTTGCTAGGCTAGCAAGTAGGAAATCAATGGTAGTAACCTTTGGCATCTAACGCTGCTGAGCTTCTGGAAGATAGCTCAGTAAATGACCCTAAGGCCGAACAGGCCAGTTCACACAGGCCAGTTCACGCAATGCTGTCTTGTATGCTGTTTTTTCCATCCCTCCCCCTGAGCACTGGGATTGGAAGGGACCTCAGGGAAGGATCATAGTCACTGGCCAGCTACACAGTCAATATCAGAGCAGTCCTTCCCCCTCTTCCCCCTCCCTCTCCTTACTTTCTGTTTCCCTGCAGGCAAGCCCAGCTTCAGCTTCAGCTTCAAAACCTGAAATGTTTCTAAACTTTCAAAATGTTTCGACTGCCCTCACTTCATTTTGAGGCTGTTTCAAAGCCCTACATTTCATTTCCATTTCTCTGTTTTGAGCTTGAAACAAGTCAAAACAATGTCGAAATTAAACATCTGGCAAAATTTTGCACAGCCCTAGTAAATGGTCTGTTGTTATTTGACCTGCACTAATAGCAAGCTATTTTTTGAAGCTTTATATTTAATTGAATGAACATATAATGAAGTAAAGAATACAATTAACAGTATGCAATTTTAATTTTCTACGTAAGTGGCCCACAACTTTTTCAGGCTGCAGTCTCTCCTTGACTCATGTGAAAGGAAAGCAGATAAGTGGTTGCTAGGATCTGTCCACCAGAGCCACTTCTCTCTTACATGGCTAAAGACTAGGGGTGTGTGAAACGGGTCGTATTCAATTGGGATTTGGATTCAGTCCGAATTGGGGACAGTGATTCAATGACTTGATTTTATAACTAAAATTCAACCTCTACCACAGGTCATTTAGACCTGTTGCTTAGTTAGGTTTAATCTTTCTGATTTGCTTCCTGTAAAGAATTGTGACTGAAAAAGAATTAAGTCTTGAGTGAACTGGACCTGTTTATTTTTCACGTCTAGCACAAGGAATCAGAAGATATAACAGTGATACTGGCAAGAGATGCTTAAATAGCACTAGATATTGAGTGCAGCAGGTGGACATAACCCTACAGAGATGGGTATATTGCTGGCAAGTAGTTGGAAACTATTTTGAAAAAGTATGTGTGCAGTTACAAAACTTGCACCAATCCAGGCTAGCAGAATTTTCTTCTCTCCTTGTAATCAAGTGAGGTTTGATTACAGGTTTTATTTAGTAAATAAAACCTAAGGTGTTTCTCACACCTTTTATTTCAGAGAGAAGGTAGAAATCATTTAATAGAAATGGCTACAAAAATTGAGTCCAAAGTCACAGTTGCTAGTAGTATCCAGGAACTGCATCTCTATAAATAGGATGTAAGCTCTCAAGTGGCACTCACTATCTTCCCAGTTTCAGAAGCCACCAAAACCCAGCCAAAGTGATAGTGTGTGTATACACACACAACTAGGTATGTATAGTCCACACATACACTATATTATATGCATACATATAAATCAGTGAGTGTATGTAGATAGGTATGAAATATATAACAGGCTTGCATATTATATGTTTGGTAATCAGTTATTGGTCCCTATTGTATTCATGTGGTTCTTTCACATTAACTATGTTGTGTAAGAAGCATAAGACTCCATAACCATGCCAGATGTTTATAAATAGAAAAGAAGTGCCCATTTACACTTGCCCTAATACTTTTTCTTTTCTTAAACCTGCATTTTCTCCCCTCTTCATTCCTCCACTGATTTTCTGAATCAGCATTCACCGTCGTGATATAAGCCTAGTTTCTCATTCTATGAAGCTTTTTCAGTCTATTTCTCCAGTGAATGCCTTCTAATCTAAGAACGTCCTTATCAGAGGTCCATTACATCAGCTGTATTGATGTGGGCAGACTGTAGGGTCCCCACAGAGCCCTTCTGAACCTATGGCACCGTTCACATTGATCCAGTTATTGGACTGTAACCTTAGGTATTATGATTATGGAATAGTCCTTCCAGGGAAAGTAGTTGAAGTTCCACCAGTCTCTATTTTTATGATGCTCAGTGTAAAGCACTAGAAAGTAGATTCTAAACGACACTCCTGACAGATAGCCTGCATGAACTAATAAGTATCTTTAATTTCTAATTTCTATAATGCCTCTGGTTCAGATACTTCAGTGCCAACCATCTTTACTTATTATATGTCAGATTAGTCGTGTGAGTAGTATCCCTTCCCAGTATGAGCAGACAGGATAATAACAGTTCATTCTTGTTGATGGAAGCAGGCAGTAGCTGCCACAGACATTAATTGTTACCCTTCTGGTTAATAACAGCAGCATTCACCATTAAGAAGAATGGGACTGAATCTGAGGTGACTGCTTACCATAAAAATATCCTTTTAAACTAAAAGGTGACTTAGAAATGAAAAGAAGGTGGGCTTCTGCCCCATGGTTTCTTTGTAGAAAACAGAAAGATTACTTTTGATTAACTTAGTTATCACAGTTAGAAATTCAGGTCTAGGCTTGAAGACATCATATTGACTAGAGAACAAATAAAATGGCCATAAAAGAGCAAAATATGGAAGGTGAGCAATTGAGAAAAGATTTAGCCTTCTTGTGCACTACAGAGCTGCTTCCATTTTAACTACCTCAGCAGCATTTTTGCAGTGGGAACGGTTACATGCACAGCTATATCCATACTGGGGTTATGCTGGCATAGTTCTCACACCCTTAGCTAATCCAGCAGTGCCTCTAGAGCTCTGTGATATAGGTAAGTCCTAAGACTTTAAAATTGTGGGGTTTGTTTGTTGATACCTACAAAAGGGTCAGGCAAATGGACAAGCTGGGGAAAGTAGAGATGCAACAGAATATACAGTATTGCTAACATTTATATTGTAACACCAGGAAAGACCATTTAGACAATTTTCTCTGGAGTGCAGATTAGATATGCCTGGTGTTTATATAGTTCTCTTTATTCTTGATAAATCTTCCTGTTGCCATCTGAGATTTCAGACTGCCCTGAAAAGAAGAAACAGCCTTTGGTTTGAAAATCTAATTTTCTTGCATCTACTGTGTTAGCAACATTCAGAGCCCTGATGTAAAAAAGTATATACCTGCAGCCATTTTAATATGGTGTGAAACCCACTCAGAACAAGTTTAATTGACATAGCACTACAAATATTTAAAGCATCTGGTTCCTTCTCTGTCTCAGTCCTTCCAACATTCTTATCACTTCTGGATTGACCCATTGTTAACCATAGCCAGAATTTTTTTAGGAAAGATTTCAGAAGGACTATTCCTTAAACCTCCTTCAGAAGGGTATGGATTTAGCAGTCTTCTCCCAAATGGTGATACTGTAGCAGTTACGATACTAAGAGTGCACAGAAAACAACTAAGAGCAGAAAGCTGAATTCAAGGGACATAATGTGATTACTCTAGGGACTTTTCAATGACATTTCTGCACCCTTAAATAATTACACAGCTTTTGTGTTAGCAGCTTTTGGGTTTTTTGTTATTTTAATCCAAGAATTTATTTTTATAATCCTGAAATCGATCTAAAAATGTTTAATATAAAGAAAAGATAAGTAGGAATTGTTCAGGAAAGGGCATGCATTAGAAGTAAATTCTTTTGTCCTGCAGAAGATCTGACCTGAGCCAACTGACCTGTCACAAAAAAAACAAATCACTGCTAAACCACACCAGGTTTTCCAAAACTAAATTGTTTGATTTATTGCACTGGGTGTTGCAGTTTCATCCCCTGGGTTTCCAAAGCTAATAATTCTTCTTATATCTATTCTTGTTAGCCTCCTGTGGACTACTATGCATGTGACATTTGCTATATCTCAGGCCAACTCAATATAATTTTGTAATGCACATAAAAATAGTTTAGGGGCCCAGGTCTGCCTTTCAACAAAATGAAGTTTCAAAATGTGGATGAAAGTATTTGCAGTCCCCCATTTATTAAAGTTAAGTATACTGTGTATAGATAAACAGGAAGCCAAATGCTTCTTAGAAAACATTCTTCACATTAGAATCAAATATATCTGAACATGTAAACAGATACCGTAGCTGAGGTGGTTCTGATTTGAGCACAGCCATTTTACACACATAGCCCTTCCAAGCTGCATTGTTGCTCCTCTGTCAGTAGGTGGCCCTTGAAAGCACACAGCTAACAGGCCTGTCTCTGAAATGACTCACAATTAATTAACTTGAATGACCCACAATTATCTTACAGATGGACACAGCAATGTCCTGGGGAAAAATGTTGTTATATTTTCTCTCACCCACAGGTACTTGAAGCTGGACAACAGAGTTGTACATCTGTAGGATCTGGGGACAGAAAGCTTTCTCCCTGGAGAAATACAACCTCTGTTTACAATCTCAGTGAAAGGGCAACAGCTGTGGCAGGATGGTTGTCTCAACAATTATTGAGCCATTCTTAAATTCAAATATAAACTTGTAAATGACAATTATTTAGATTAGTTCTGCCCTAAGAAAATTCTGAGAAGCTTCAAAGGGACTTAACCAAGCTAGGCAAAAGAACATTAACAGCGGATGAAGTTCAATAGTGATACATGCAAAGTAATACATGTATAGAAAAAAAACAGAACTATAAGTTTATCTTCCTAAATTAGCTAGTACCTGGAAAACATCAAGGACAGCTCAAGTGAAAGCTTCTGTTTAACATGCAGCTGTGATTAAAACACAAACAAGATGATAGAAAGTATAAGGAGTCTCATGGAGAATACAGAAAATATTATAATACTATTATGAAAAAGGATTGTGGTTTCATCTGGAATACTGCGTGTAATACAGATGACTCCATCTCAAAAATAATATTGTACAAAATTGAACAGAGTTGTTCAGAGAAGGAGAAACAGAATGATTAATGTAATGCAAAACCTCACTGAGATTGAAAAGACAGGACTGTTTGCTGTGGAAGGGAGACACGATAATAAAATTTAAAGTAATGAATAGTACAGAGAAGGTAAATGAGTGGTTTTAGGACTGGCTGAATAAAAGAATAATGGGACACTAAATGAAATACCAAGGTGGTAAACTTAACACTGAAAAAACACAACATTTTTTAACACAATACGTAATTACATTGTGGAATGCGTTGCCACTGAATGTTGAAGCCAAGAACTTAGCATGTAGCAATAGTTAGACAGAATTTGGACTGTTGCATGGATAACACACTATGAGAGCGAATGTAAACAGTTTTAAAAATGGATAAACTTCATCATGCTTTAAGGCTTAAACCAACCTTTAACTATAAGAGGTTAGGAAGAGACCTTCATGTGGCAAGCTTCATAGAATCATAGAGAACTAAGGCAGGAAGGGACCTCTGGAGGTCATCTAATCCAATCCCCTGCCTAAGGCAGGATCATCCCTATCTAAATCATCACGAGCAAATCCTTGTCTAACCTATTACTAAAACTACATTAAACTACTTGTCACACAGCCACAAAGCATAGTGCCCAAAACTGCCACAGATAAAGCAGGGGGACAATGGCGGCCAATGTTTTGCCATTGCAAGGGTTGTTAAAATACACTTGAAAGATCAAAGGAAGAGGGCCATGTTCCCCATTACAAAGGACGTCCATACCAATGGACTTCCACTAGTCTCACAGGCTATGTACAGACATTACACTTTCACCAATATAAGTGATCGGAAACCTGTCTATACTCACAACAGAACGGAAGTTTAGCATAAAAAAGTCTATAGCCATAACAGAACAGAAGTTCAGTGCACACAGACTAGTTTAAAAAAATGTCAGAACCCAGTCTAAGATTTGTTTCCTCCGTCTCTGCATCAAAGGGCGAAAGTGTGTTCTGTTCACTGCTGATTTAAATTATGCTGCGTAACTTACATCAATTCTGCCTCAGGCTTTTTGAATGTCTGTATCTAGCCACAATCCATACCAGTCTGACCATAAAACAAAATTTCTTCCTGACCCCAAATGTGGTAATTTGTCTGAAAGTGTGCAGAGGGGCAAAGCCCTCAATCTAGGAACATCTGGCTTTTAGTCCCATGAGCTGCACTGGCACACCCCTGTCAAAATCTACAGCCTTAGCTGTAGCCAACCCCAATGCTTCTGAGAAAGGCAAAAATAAATCCCTGATACGTCTAGTAACAAGAGAGGAAAAAAAATCCTTTGTGTCACCAAGTGGCAACCAGCAAAGCCCAGAGGAATGGAAAATACTAGAGATGCACTAATACATATCATATCAGCACTGATAAAAGGAAAATTTACGTTATTGGCAATCAGCTTTTTGTGGCCAATGTGGCCAATAATGTGTGCATGTGAGCAGCTGCAGCATGCATGTGGTCAGGAAGGCAGCACAGCAGCTTGGAGACCACTGTCTGGCCAGTAAGGCTGTAGGGGGGAAGGAGCATGGGGGAAGGAAAGAGGATCAGTGGGGGCAGATCAAGGCCCCCATGGTGAGGGAGGACGTGGGGCTGGGGCAGGAACAGTAGCAGGGCCAGGTGCTGCTCAGCCATGGCGGGGCAGGTCATGGAACGGAGCTGCAGGTGGCTCATCCAGGGATGTGTGCAGGGGTGTGGAGGGTAGCTCCTGCTGCTGCGCGCACCCCAGGGGAGGCATGGGGTGCATGTGCCTCCCAGATTTGTGTGTGGGACTAGGGCACGTTGCCTTTTGTGGGCTGGGGCCGCGGGCTGTGCCAGCCTCTTCCTGGCAGGGAGACTGGGCTGGGGCTGCACTTGGGGCAGTTGGGAGTGGGGCAGGTGGAAGTGGCACTGGGAGGGGGAGCTGCGGGGTGGCTATGAAGAATTTTGGGGTGGCTGTAGCCCACCCCATAACTTGCCTCCCAGCTCCTTGGGAACTGTGCTCAGGGTGGGTGGGGTGGTATGGGCGGCAGCAGCATTGGGAAGATGGTTACGGGGTGGGCTAAAGCCACCCCAAAATTCACCATAGCCACCCTGTAGCCCCCCCCCTCGGCACTGCCACTGCCACTGCCTGCCCCACTGCCACCCACCCCAAGTGCAGCCCTGGCCCAGCTCCTCCACTGGGAAGAGGCTGATGCAGCCCCTGGCCCCAAGCATGCAACAGGCAGCCTGCCATCACCTCTTACACAACCCTGGGGGCACATGCTCCTCATGCCTCCCCCAGGGGTGCACACAATGGTGAGAACTGCCCCCCAAAGTTCCCCCAGAAGAGCCACCCATGGATCCATCCCGTGCCCCACCACACCCCAGTTGGGCAATAGCTCTCCCTGCCCCTGCCCCAGCCCCAGCCCCACTCCCACCTTCACGATGAAGGCCCTGGTCTCCACCCTCATGCCCCTCCCCCAAATTTTCCTCCCCAGACTTACTGGACAGACACTGCTCTCCAAGCTGCCAGGCTGTATATCAGCAATCAGATTGGTATCAGCTCATATGGCTGGTTAATAGTTTGCTAACGGTATCAGCCAAAAAATTTTTTATTGGTGCAAGCCTAGAAAATACCCATAGTATAGAATAGACACAGCTGCTCTTAGATCAGCTCTGGCCAATGCTTATCCAACCTCTTCTTGAACACCTCCAGTGACGGATAGTCCACAACTTAGGCAGCATATTCTGCCTCACTGTTCAAATAGGAATGAAGGTTTTCCTGCTATCCAGTCTAAACTTACTTTGCTGCAACTTTAAGCCATTGGTCTGCATCCTGGTCTCTGAAGCTAGGAAGAAAAGACCTTTTACCCTTCAACTTTATGGCAGCCCTTCAGATATTTCATAGATTTCATAGACATTAGGGCTGGAAGGGACCTCGGAAGATCATCGAGTCCAGCCCCCTGCCCAAAGGGCAGGAAGTCAGCTGGGGTCATAGGATCCCAGCAAGATAAGCATCCAATTTGCTCTTGAAGGTGTTCAATGTAGGTGCTTGAACCACCTCCAATGGCAGGCTATTCCAGACCTTGGGGTTTCAGACAGTAAAGAAATTCTTCCTTATGTCCAGCCTGAAACAGTCTTGTAGTAGTTTATAACCATTCGACCTCGTCATCCCTTGGGGCGCTCTGGTGAACAAACGTTCCCCCAGGTACTGGTGGTCATCCCTGATAAACTTATAGGTGGCCATCAGATCATCCCTGAGCCTG
>NW_017729032.1:123229377-123230340 GCF_001723915.1 Gavialis gangeticus | reverse complement strand
CCAGCTTCTCAAGATGTTCCTTCACGAGGTCAGCATCGATGGAGGCCAGGGGATCTCCCTCACCCGGACCTCCCTGTCTCGTAGTGGGTATGGGTGTCCCATGGGACTGATGAAAGACCGACGCAAAGTACCCATTTAATAGGTTGGCTTTTTCCTGGGCGTCAGTTTTCAGTTGTCTTATCTGGTTCAGCAGAGGTCCAATGTTGCCCTTGCTTTTCCTCTGGCTCCCTTTCCTCTCTATTTGAAGACTGCTATCATGTCCCCTCTTAAGCACTTCTGTTAGCTGAACATGCCCATTTCCTTCAACTTCTCCTTATATGGCTTGCCTTACAAACAATTTTTCTTCCTGCTTCTGGACTACCTCTGACTTCTCTATGCCCTTTTCAAAATGTGGAGCCCAAAACCTATAGGTTGGGAAACACCCTTCTTGTCAACACGGTGGCAGAAAGGGATCTTGGAGTCATTGTTGACTCCAGGATAGACATGAGCCGCCAATGCGAGGAAGTGGTCAGTAAGGCTAACTGTACCTTGTCGTACATCTACAGATGCATCACAAGCAGGCCCAGGGAGGTGATCCTTCCTAATTGGTCAGGCCACAGTTGGAGTACTGCGTCCAGTTCTGGGAACTGCACTCCAAGAGGAATGTGGCTAGCATTGAGAGGTTCCAGAGGAGGGCCACTCGCACGGTCAAAGGGCAGCAGGGCAGGCCCTATGTGGAGAGGCTAAAGGGCCTGAACCTATTCAGCCTCCACAAGAAAAGGCTGAGAGGGCATGTGGTGGTCATGTACAAACTCACCAGGGGAGACCAGCGTGAATTGGGGGAAGCTCTGTTCCCCCGGGCACCACCTAGGATTACTAGGAATAATGGCCACAAATTATTAGAGAGACAGTTCAGGCTGGACATCAGGAGACATTACTTTACAGTTAGGGCTGCCAGGTTTTGGAATGGGCTCCCAAGTGAAG
>NW_017729032.1:123224132-123224377 GCF_001723915.1 Gavialis gangeticus | reverse complement strand
CCGTGGAGACAATTTCCCAGCCAGAGGATCATGGTGGACTCAAGGCCACAATTGGCCAGTTTTGCTAGGAGGTGATCATGTGATATCAGATCGAAGGCTTTTTTGAAGTCAAGATATATGACAGTCTCTTCTCCCTTGTCCAGGTGATAGGTCACCTAGTCGTAGAAGGTAATGAGATTGGTCAAGCAAGACCTATCCACAACAAACCCATGCTGGCTATCCCTCAGAATGTTACGATGTGCCAT
>NW_017729032.1:123207958-123219132 GCF_001723915.1 Gavialis gangeticus | reverse complement strand
CAGGCTGATGGGCCTATAGTTTGCCGGATCCATCTTCCTCCCTTTCTTGAAGATAGGCATCACATTGGCCTTCTTCCAGTCTTCGGGCACTACACCAGAGCGCCAGGAGTTTTCAAAGATCTGTGCCAGAGGCTGGGCTATGATGCTCGCCAGCTTCTTGAGTACTCTGGGGTGTAGATTGTCAGGGCCGGCTGACTTGAAGGTATCCAGCTTCTCAAGATGTTCCTTCACGAGGTCAGCATCGATGGAGGCCAGGGGATCTCCCTCACCCGGACCTCCCTGTCCCATAGTGGGTATGGGTGTCCCATGGGACTGATGAAAGACCGACGCAAAGTACCCATTTAATAGGTTGGCTTTTTCCTGGGCGTCAGTTTTCAGTTGTCTTATCTGGTTCAGCAGAGGTCCAATGTTGCCCTTGCTTTTCCTCTGGCTCCCTTTCCTCTCTATTTGAAGACTGCTATCATGTCCCCTCTTAAGCACTTCTGTTAGCTGAACATGCCCATTTCCTTCAACTTCTCCTTATATGGCTTGCCTTACAAACAATTTTTCTTCCTGCTTCTGGACTACCTCTGACTTCTCTATGCCCTTTTCAAAATGTGGAGCCCAAAACCTATAGGTTGGGAAACACCCTTCTTGTCAACACGGTGGCAGAAAGGGATCTTGGAGTCATTGTTGACTCCAGGATAGACATGAGCCGCCAATGCGAGGAAGTGGTCAGTAAGGCTAACTGTACCTTGTCGTACATCTACAGATGCATCACAAGCAGGCCCAGGGAGGTGATCCTTCCTAATTGGTCAGGCCACAGTTGGAGTACTGCGTCCAGTTCTGGGAACTGCACTCCAAGAGGAATGTGGCTAGCATTGAGAGGTTCCAGAGGAGGGCCACTCGCACGGTCAAAGGGCAGCAGGGCAGGCCCTATGTGGAGAGGCTAAAGGGCCTGAACCTATTCAGCCTCCACAAGAAAAGGCTGAGAGGGCATGTGGTGGTCATGTACAAACTCACCAGGGGAGACCAGCGTGAATTGGGGGAAGCTCTGTTCCCCCGGGCACCACCTAGGATTACTAGGAATAATGGCCACAAATTATTAGAGAGACAGTTCAGGCTGGACATCAGGAGACATTACTTTACAGTTAGGGCTGCCAGGTTTTGGAATGGGCTCCCAAGTGAAGTGGTACTCTCTCCTACCTTGGGGGTCTTCAAGAAAAGGCTGGACAGATATTTAGCTCGGGTGATATGACCACGGCACCCATTCCTGCCTGGGGCAGGGGGTCAGACCTGATAATCTGTTTAGGTCCCTTCTGTCCCTAAGCACTATGAAACTATGAAAACTGCAGACAGTACTCTAAATGTGGCCTAACCAGTGCCAAGTAAAGAAACACTATCACGTGTTGTGTCTTGACCCTAGTGCTGCTAATGATGCAGGCCAAAATGACATTCCCTTTTTGTGAGGCTGTATCACACCAAAGACTCATATTAAGGCTGTAAACTGCCAAGCATAGGCAGAAAGAGAAAAAATTATTTGGCAAGGCTGAGAGCACTCTCCCCCCCCGAACAGGTAAGTCTGCAGAGGGAGGGGAAATGGTGGGGGGAGGACCAGGGCTGAGGATCAGGCAGGCCCTGCGAAGCGAGGACAGGGCACAGGATGAAGCCACAAGCTGCTTATCCAGGGGACTCAGAGAGGGGGTGTTGGCTCCTGCTACTGCACATGGCCTGGGGGAAATGGGGGGGCATGTTCCCCCGAATCTGCATGAGGTAAGGCAGGCTGCTGCTTTGGGCTGGGGCAGGGGCTGCGCCAGACTCTTCCTGTGGTGGGGCTGGGCCGTGCTGCACTTCACGTGGGCAGTGGCGGTGCTGGGAGGGGGTTGTTGTTGGGAGATTACGGTGAATTTTGGTGTGACTGCAGCCCCCCGCATAACTCCCCTCCCAGTGCTGCCACTGCCTGTCTCAAGCACAGCCCAACCCAGGCCCCCTACCGGAAAAAGCCTGGTGCAGCCCTGGCCCCAGCCCTCAGTGGCAGCCTGCCCTGCCCTGTACAGATCTGGGGACATACACACCCTGAGCCTCAGAGGGTGCACATAGCAGCAGGAGTTGTGCCCCCTAAATGTGTCACTCATGGGTCAGTCCCACACCCCACACCAGCTGTGCAGGGCCTGTCCCAGCCCCAGTCCCTCCCTCATTGCTGTGTGTGTGCACCTGCCCACCCTGCTTCAACCACCAGAAGCCCACATCAGGGCTGCCTTGTGGCCCTACTGCTGCCCCACATTTGCGGGGGTCTAAGCCCCATTAGCCCACCTGTTCCACTGCCTATGTTGCCAAGACCCCTAGATCCTTCCCAGTGGTGCTGCCATCTAGCTAGGTGTTACCCCTTTTTTATTTGTACTTTTGATTATTCTTCCTGAGACACCTTGCATTTGTCCGCATGGAACTTCATCCTGCTAGTTACAGCCCAACCTTCCAATCTGTCAAATACCTTCTGAATTGCACTCCTGTTCTCCAGTGTGTTTGCAATTTTCCCCAATTTCATGTCATCTGCAAATTTTCTCAACAAGCTCTCTATTCCAGAATATAAATAATAAATAAACACATTGAACAGCACTGGGCCCAGAACAGATTCCCATAGTACTCCCCTTGAAGCCTCATGTAGTTCTGACACAGATCCATTTATATTTACTCTTTTTTGTGGCTATTGAGCCAGTTGTCTATCCATTTGATAGTATTCTTTTCTAACCCACATTTCTCCAAATTTTTTTTTATGAGAAGCTCACATAGGACTTTGTCAGAAACCTTGCTGAAGTCCAGATACACTATATCCACAGAATTCCCTTCGTCCACTCAGGTAGTCCCTTTGTTGAAGAAGATCAAGTTTGTTCGGCACATTTTGTTCATAGTAAAGTCATGTTGGTTGCTCAAGATCAGCCTTCCATTCTACAGATGTTTGCAAATAGACTTATTTATGTTATGCTCCAGTAACTTCCCAGATATCAAGGTGAGGCTAACCTTGCCTATAGTTCTCTGTGTCCTCCTCTGCCTTTTTTAAAGGGCACTATGTTGGCTCTTTTCCAGTCCTCTGGTATTTTGCCCATCTCCTATAACTTCATAATTTTTTCGCCAAGGGTTCCAAGATCTCCTCTGCCAGCAGGAACTCCTCTGCCAGGTTCCTTTAGAAGTTGGGGATGAATTCATCAGGACTTACTGACTGGAGTTCATTCAGACCCATCAAAACCTCCCTGTTTCTTTTCTTATCTACCCCTTAGCTTCTCTCCTTCCTTATTCAAATAATCTTCGTTAACTGTCTGGTTGCAACCTAATGTTTTGTGAAGACTGTGGCAAATTAGTTGTTGAACAGATCCACCTTTTTTTTTTTTTTGCATCTTCTGTTAAGAGTTCTCCTTGGCTATTTAATAGTGCACCCATAGCTTCCTTGGTCTTTCTTTTCTGATCAAAATCTTTATAGAAGCTCTTCTTGTTGTCCTTAACATGCCTTGTCAGGTGAAGTTAATTTTTTACCTTTGCCTTCTGAACTTGTCCCTTCAGGAGCTTATGACATAGCACCCTAATCTTCCTTTTTTGCAGATTTCAAGAGTAATTGGCATTGGCGAATGAGGGACAGATGGTCTAAAGGTCTGATCCAGGTTGGCAATCCCTATGCTCTCCTGTTCCAAATCTGGACAAGCAGTGAAATCAAAGATAAATTAGATTAGATAAATTAGATAAATGTATCATTTATGAACATTAGATAAATTCCACCTCAGGAATCAGTAACATTAATTATTTTGAGCGGAAAGACCTAAAACTATTTATTCAATTAACTAGTAATGAAAAGGCATAAATACAGTACCATGTGGCTAACAAAGCAGCATTTCAGAGTAAGTTTTCTTTAAAAAAAATTGTGTTGTGAATGTGGCAGAAAGAACAAAACTGGTCCATGTGCAGCTGAGACTTTGGTAGCAATATTTTTATTCCAACAAGAAAGAATTGTGATAGAAATTTGAAAGAATTTTTGATTGTGCTGAATTAAGGTTATGAGTTAGTGTTGCAGAACGGGGCCTTCTGTGAGGGGCAATTAAGACCAGATCCTGCAGATATTCTTGTCCACATGTGGTTAATTTTGATATACAAATGGATAGCCCTGAGAGTTTTGCAGCAGTGTGGCTTATTCTACATCAAGAATATCTGGTTGAAAAAGCAAGAAAACAAACCACAAAGCCTGTAGTTGTCTTGTAACAAAACTGTTAATTGAATAATCAGTTTAAGAGCAAGCTTTGGGCAGAATGCCTATGGTACGATGAAAAAGTGGCATATTTGACTAGCTTGCTGTATGTCACACCGTATTGCATGGTATTCACAATTACACAATAAAAGAGACATTTCCACAGTCAGGGAGAGTCCTCTACATTTTCAGAGACTCCCAACGAGTGGCCTGCAAAGCAATTTCTTTGCTGCCCAGAAGAGAACTTTTTAACTGTGTATCCTTGACAGAATCATTGAAACTATAGCCACTGACGCTTCAGTAGTAATTAACTGCTAAAACTCAGCAAGAGCTCTGCAGTCAACTGTTTAAAGATACCTGATGTCTTTTGCAATGGGCTTAGTAAGGCAGTAGAGAATGTGCTTTCCCTTTACCACTCCCCTTACCCCAGAGCGTACTGAATATTTTGGGAGATACTCAGTTAATTGAGCTGTTCTGACATGTTATGTTGGCAAGAAAAAACAACTGCATAAAGTCCCTCTTTAAGTTGAAATAAGCAATAATTCTGGGTTATTCTTATTGTAAGTGTGCATGTGTAAGGCAGGTTATGTTACATCTATTCAACATAAAGGTATTGCAGTGCAGATTCATTTAGTTATGTGGCCCCTGGAGGTATGTACCTTCATACAACAAAATTTTGAAAAACCCTGTTTTAAAGGTACAAAACCTAAAACAGTGATATTCTGCGTCAGGTACACAGTTACACACATCAACACACACATAAGACAATGTAGTCTAATTTTTTAAAATTCTTATTACATCTCGTTATGCCTATTCTTAGCTCCATGTCCTGCATTAAATAACACCTCGACTTCCAAAGCCAATGAAAAACAGTATTTTTTCACATGAAACCTAAATTGTCATTGGTTACTTCCCAAAATATGAAACTTTGATATTTTACAGATTTGCCTTTGTAAGGGCAACAATTAAAATAAACTCATGCAAAGCTATTCGTTAAACCTTTAAGGTAACACGTTATGATGAACGAAAAGAGGCAAACTTACTTATTTACCTAAGGACATGAAAGGTTATATGACCCCTACATGCTGCACAGTGTAAGAGAGACAAAAAGAAAGTGGTGGAACCCTGAGCAACACACAGAACAAGACCAGCCCACAGGGGGATAGTATACAGCACCCCTCAAATTGGTACAACGAGCAAGAATGCTCCTCCAGGATTCAAGTTAATTATTTTATCTTCTTGAGAGAAAATCTCCCTGGGTTTTCCTGTAGGCAATACAGTTCTGAATTGTTTTCAGCCCTGAGCTATGTCTAGCTGGCACAAAAAAGCCAAAAAGTGATACACTTTTTTTCTTCCAACAATTCCAAACAAATATGCCTATGCCAGGAGGCATTGGCCTAAGTGTTTTTGCTGCTCCTCTGTCTTCTTCCCAGTCACCTCCAGCTACAAGGCAGCCCAAAGTGGGGGATAGAGATCAGGAGCAGGGTAGTAGCTGGCCTCTCCTCCCACTTTCCCTTGGTTCCTAATCCTGGGCTCCTAGCAGCAGGCAGGAGACCAGTAGCAATTAGCCACAAAGCATTCTGTTAGCTGTTATTCTCTTGCTCCTCTGACTCACTTCTAGCTACTACATTTGGCATGGCACTGTGTCCCCTCCTAATGCAGGGCCCAAACTAAATCCTTCCTTTGGAGGAGGGGAAGGAAGAATGTTGAGGATTTGCTTCTGATGTCAACAACCTGCTAACTTCACAAATATTAGTCATTAGATGTTAACATTAATGGGGATATATTAAACTCAGAGTTCCATCAGTTTCTCATTTTCTGTTGTTCAGCTATTTGCATTTTTTATGTTTCATAAGAACAGTAAACAGAAACAAAAACATAAAAAATGCCTTTCTAGAAATATAGAAGAGTGATTGCACGTCAAACAGTGATTATGGAGAAGTTAGAAGTGAGTCACTCTGAGCTCTTAGGGAGTCTGTACTTATGTTTAGTATAATCATTTTTCCTTGACATCAAGACCTTGGATGCTTGAGCACTATATTAAATAACCTACTCGAAGGTGCTAGCAAAATAATAATACAGAGTGTGGCTTTTATGTGTAAATTGTATTGTGCTAAGCTGCACTACACAAAACTGTAAGCATGCTGCGTTTATATTGGTATGAGAAGAGAAAGCGTCACGTGATACTGTTAGCATACAGCACACAGTATAAAAGACAAGTAATGGGACACAGGCCTATTTCAGCTCCTCTGAATTAAATCAGTCCCCTTAAAAGAATAAAGTTACGGTAACTGGATTCAGTGAATTGTAAGACTGTATTCAGTGTTTTAGGTGATAAAACCCAGAAGCCTCTGGAGACTGGCAATGGGACCAATGTCCTCTATTGTAAGATCATTCTCTTGTTTCTCAGCTCTGCCTCCTTTCCTATTTAAAAACTTTCGTTCTCCTCCCTAATGCTGCTGCCAACTCCTATCAACTCTGCTGTACCTTCAGTTCCCTCTGTAAATGCCACTTTCTAGTTACTGCTGCTACTTCTTCTCATCACCTTCTGCCCCAAAGCTTATTCACATTAACAAATACTCTCAGTAGTTCTTTTTTCTCCCCACTTCATTCTTCTTAGATGTAGGAGGCCTCTATGACTTTCTACATCTTAGCTTGTATTTGATCTCTTTCTATGTACCCTTATTTTCTGCCTTCCTTGGCACCCTCTCAAAGATTTCTCATCTTTACTTGTCTTCCTTGCCTCCTAACATGGGTTAGTTGGAGTATCTCAGTTTGGTTATGATCATACTCTTGCTGTTGGCAATTGAGATAACTGTTTTATAACCTGCTCTGCTCATTCTGTCTCCCTCCCAACAGTTCAACTCTAACTTGATTTGAATGGCCTCTTGGGAAGAACACAGAGCTGTTCTGTAACAATTTATAAATGCTGTATGTGACATGGTTACTGGGATATTCACTTTGACACTATATTGTTTTGGTTTCATAGCAATCTGTTTGAAAAAAACCCAAGCAAGAAACTAAACAATGATTCTAGACATCCTTTTTACATAAACTTATACAGGATACTTTAGCTAAAGATATTCCTGATTTGAGCAAGGGTTGGACTACATGACCTTCTGAGGTCACATCCAGCCCTCCTTTTCTATGATTTGTACGATTCAGCAAATCTACAGGGCTCAGTACAGGAGAGCGGGATGCACTTGGCTGAAGGAGATGAGCTTGACTCTTGTTGCCAAATTTCCAGGACCATCTGGAGCCACAGGGGCTGGATGCCACAGCTCTGCTGGCTGCACTGGCCCACAGAGCATATCTTGGTTATTCTGGCTTGGAATTTCCAGCAGAACAGGGCTTGCTTTATTGATAGAGTGAGCCATATCAGAGAGAATATTGGGTTTAAATTTCATTAAACTGTTTTTAAATGTGAACCTGTGCAATACACTTAATTCAATGAGCTGGTGCCAAGCACTCTTCCATGCTCAATAATTTTCAACTTCAGAGGAATACCGCCTTGCCTTTCATGAAACAAAAAAACTTTTAAAGCTCTAGTCCTGAGCTGGCAACTAGAAAAACAGATATTCATTGCCTAAAACCAGCATCTTCAGATACCCAGAGCACCAACAACCATTATTTCTACCTCACAAGAGAAGACTATTCAGCAGCAGCCAGGACCTAAACTTGAACAACAGTTCTTTGGGCTAGGGACAAACATCACACATAAACTAGTGTAAGGGATCGGGAACTGGTTTAAACCTGTAACAGAACAGATGTTCAGTGCACATAAACCAGTCTGAAAATAGCTGAAACCGGTTAAGATAAACTTGGTTGAATGTAGTATCAGACTTAACTGATTTGGGTCAAACTGGTCTATGCAATGTCTGTCTCAGACCTCTAGCTGGTTTAAGTTAAACCAGACTCCCCTAGCATCCTAGCATGCTCTCTGGGATGGGTAGGGCTCTCTGCTCCACAGCAGAGCTGGCCCCTCCCCTCTGCTCCCTGGCTGCAGCTCCAGCTGATACTGCAGGTATCTGCCTGGCTTCCCCCTGCTTCCACCCTCCCCTTGCCTTCCCTCTTCCTGCTAAGCAGGGATCCCCATCCCCTCTGCCTTACACAGACACCTCTCAGCATTAGCTAGCAGTCCACATGCTGGCTACGGTCCGTGGTGTGGCAGACAGGACAAAGGCAGAATCAACAGGTAGCTGGTAACACTGCCAGGGCCTGGCCACAACCCTCCTCAGCTCAGTAGTATGGAAGAGACAGGAAGGCTGTTCTAGCACCCCTGGCTTCTAGCCTGAGCCACTGCAGGCGTGTGCCTGCATGACTAGGATGTCTGTGCAGTTACAGACTGATTCAGCCTAGCCAGGTCAGACTAACCTGCAAAGATTGAATCAATTGAGACTCAGGGCTTTTGAATGCCTGTCCCTAGCTCTAGTGTTGAGTAGGGACAGGAAGCAGAGGGAAGGAGGCTACCTTCCTCCTTGGGGAGGAAAAGGAATGTCTGCTGGGACCTTTTTCTGTGACATAGTTTCCAAGAGTGTGACCAGCCTGATTTTCCCCTCTAGACAGTGAGGAAAGAAGACAAAGATATTTACTTTGTTGAGGGAATTCCCTTTGTTCATTCCCTAGCTCCTAAAAATAGCAATAAGATGCGGCAAACATACCCATTTCCACAGCCAGTAACTCACTGTGTAAGCTAAGAATAAGGTAGGGGTTGGGGTATGGTAGGTGGTGGAGTTTCAAGTATGTGTTTGAAATACCTCTTTCAAGTCTATTTTTCCCTTTGAGAAAAAAGCCAGGTGTGAGGTTTCATTTTGGGAGTGAAAACCCATTTACTCAGGGTGTAGAACAGAGATTCCCAAACTGTGAGTCACGACCCCAAATGAGGTTGCAACATCAGTGAATAGACATGCATTAAACATGCCCCCTGAGAACTTCTGCACCCACAGTGGGGTGCGGGGCTGCAGTCAGGCCAGACCACCACCACAGTGAGGCATGCAGTGATGAAAGTGCAGAGTTGTGCCCAGGCCATAGTGGTATGGCTTGGGGAGGTGCTGAGCAGGATGATGCGGCACTCCCTCCCTCCCTCCCATGCTGGGTTCTGTCTACTGGGCTGCAGAGCCCCCCTGGGGGTGGGGCAGCAGTGTGGAAAGCCCCAAGCCTGCAGCAGGCAGCCTGCGTCCTCCTCCCCTCATAGGCTCTGCTCTGGCAGTGATGACCACAGGGGAGGGAGGGGATGGTGAAGGGTCGGGGGAAGCCAGGCTCTGCACTCCACTCTGGCCAGAGCAGCCATTGCCTCCTGTGGGTGGCAGCTGGGGGTTGGGCACTGCTGGGAGGGGCAGGAGATGGTGGGCCCTGGTCCTGGGGCACCTATGGGAGTGGGGGGGCTGTGGGTGGGGAGGGAGGGGCACAAGCAGGGCCAGGGGACTGTGGGTTGGAAGTGAGGGGCCATGCTGAGGAGATGGGGTCATACATGGGTCACACTGAGGAAAAGTTTGGAAAGCACTGGCTTTGAGCATTCTCATCAGCCTGTGGTTTTAAAAAATATTAAGTGAAACAAGGAGTGCAAGACGGCGACAGTGCACAGAGGCATGGATGACTGGTGCCTCCTAAGACAGGGAGCTCATTAAGATGGGCTGCTGGAAGCTCGAGGGGCCTTCCCCTGGTGACCTATCCCTGTGGTTGCCAGGCTGAAATGGGGACTCAGGCAGGCATCCCATGCTGCAATACCCAGCATGACTGTGGCCTGGGTCCTGGGGCACAAGGATGTCAGTCAGCTGCCACAGAAAGGGCACGGATTTGTGGGCACTGCCCAACTGATGGTTATGGTTGGTGATAGTAACGAACTGTGCCCATAAGGCCTTGACCTTTATGTGGCAGTGCTGTGCTGACCGGTTGTGACTGTGCTCCTGCATCTGGCCTGACAGCCTCTTGTAAACATGGACATTGGAACACTTGCCCAATGCAAACTGCTTCTGCACCTCCACCTCACCTCAGTGCCACAAGGTTGCCAGTTTCCTTCATGGACCAGTTGGGGCTCCTGGAGGCAATGTGTGGTGTCAGTAATGATGCCAACAGGGTCCCCATGCAGGCTGTCTGGGCCTCTGCATGACTGTACCTGTACCCTGGGTGTGCATACCCAGCACAAGGGCACATCATGGGACTAAGAGTTGCATGGTGAGGTGATGCCCTGCAGCATCTGCAGGGTCTGGGCAGGCTGCTGGGGGTTGTCTGTGAGCAGTTGGGGCCCTGGGTGACTCAGGTTGGTTTGCAGGCACAGTGGGTTTCCATCTCTGACCACAATTGTTGGTCAGGGCGTGCATGAAAGACCATGCCCTTTATGCAGCAGCTGATCCTCATGGCCTGGGACCCAGGCCACAACTGTACTATGTACAGCAGCATAGGCGGCCTGCCTGAGTCCCCACTCTGACCTGGCACCCATTGTGACGTCCTGCAGCCTCCATCAGCAGCTTGGGAAGCCTGGGCTAGTGCCTGCCCTGACAGCTCCACAGCCACAGCTGCAGCCCCAGCTGCAGCCCCAGCCATGAGGCACAACTGGCCATGTCATCACCGGCTGCCAGTAGTGCCAGCTCCTTCCTGTGGGGGGGCCCTGCTTAAGCACCTGCATGCTGCACCCTGCCATTTGACAAATCCACCCTGAGCCACACATTGTTGCCACCAGAACCAACTGGAGCTGCCAGCCACATAAGCCCTGACCACATGGTAAGCACCACACTGAGGGGAGAGCCCTCCTCAGCCCCTGCTGCCAGCTCTAATCCCTGCTGTTGCCCTGCTCCCTGCCCAGACCAGCTGTGCTTCCCTGTGTGGCGGGTGCAGAGATCCCACCTCAGGAACACAGCTGGGTATTCGTATCCCTCCGCTGTTTCCACCACGTGAGGCGGGCCAGTAGGGGGTGCTCCTGCGTTGAGCCACCCACCTCCCTGCGCCCGACCACCTTCCAGGCTCC
>NW_017729032.1:123205336-123207482 GCF_001723915.1 Gavialis gangeticus | reverse complement strand
TTCCCCCCTCCCTCAGGAATGCAGCCAGCTCAAGTTCCCTAAAGAGACAGGCTGAGGGAGTGGTCCCCTGTGTGCTGGGCCCATCCTAATTGAATGGTCACAGCACAGAGATTTACAGTGTCACAGGGCAGAGATTTTTGGGGAGAAACCAAGGTGGCTTTCTGCCACACCCTGGACCCCAGGTTCCCCACCCACAGCATGCAGGGAGGTTGGAGAAAGTGCAAAACTTTATTGAGCAGCCCATGACCCTACAGCTAGGTGGGCATGGGCCTCTCACATGCTAAGGAACACATCTATGCTGGCAGTGATGTCCTCCTCAGCTGCAGGGGGCAGTGATGTGTAGTGCAACCAGAGGTAGCCCTCCAGGCAGCAGCAGAAGTTATGGGGCAACCCAGGCTTACCTCTCACACCATCAGAACTCAGGGTTCTGTGCCAGGTGTGCAGGTTCACTCGGGGAACTATGGCAATCAGGAACAGCAGGATGTAGTGGGTTGGGCACCTCTCCATCCATTCAAAATGCTTCTTGAGAAGCACCCAGGACACATGCAGCAGGGGCACACTGGGGCACAGTACAGGCATGGCCCTGGGGTACCTTTCCAGAGAGGCACCTTGTGGGATGGGTAGGGTCACAGGCAGCTCATCATCCCAGTTGCCTGGCAGCCCTGTGCCTCCCATGGGCTGGGTAGCAGCACAGGAGAGTGGTGGGCCTTCAGGAGGAGAATGATGGGTAGTGGGGTCTGTATCCACAGGAGCAGGTTCTGGCAGAAGCCTGGTCTATCCCAGTATGAGAATTGGGTGGGGGAGGCAGGCTGCCTGTGGCCAGTACCCAATGGCCTGCCAGCCCCAGAGGAGTGATCAGGGACAGGGAGCTTGGCCAGCGGCCATCTGAGCCCAGGCCTACCTGGCCAACTTATCATGGTCCCTGGGCTCCTGTGCATGCCTGACCCCTGATCTGAGGCTGGGCACTGCATGGCCTCTGGTACAGACCATCTTGTCTCAAAACGTTGCAAACTTTCACAAGCAGTTTCTTTCTCATGGCTCTGTGGGCCCTGCAGCTGCAAGCAGGGGTGAGGCTACTGTTGGCAGCTGGGATTCAGCCTCAGAGTCACTGCTGCCTGCAGCCGGGGCCCTGCAGATGCACCTGCTCCACCAGTGGAGCACGCAGGACAGGACTCTCCTCCTGGACTGGCTGGTGATGGTGTCAGAGGGCCATCTTGAGGATGCAAGGGCCTGGCGGATGGAGGACATGGTATACCAGGATAGGTGTCAGGTGAAGGATGTATCCCATGAGGACAGTTGGCAGGCAGAGGGCATGGCCCATAAGGATGCGTGGGACCAAGCAGACCAGCAGTTCTGGCCATGGTTCCAGGTCCCGGAGCATGAGTGAGTGGAAGCCCTGTGGGAGCAGAGCACTTTCAAAGGCAGGAAAGTGGAGGCCACTGAGAACAACCATTGGGTGCTGGACACCATCCAGGCCCTGGCGGTCACCTTCATGCTGCCTGCTGTCTGGCCTATGACCCAAGCCCCACCTGCTGCCCAGAAGCAAGCCCCTGCCATGGACCTGAGTGGAGGTCCAGTGGAGGTCCAAGCCAAGAGCTCCTGCCCCAGCCCCCACCCTGCCTAAGCCACCTGGACCCTGGCCCCCACCCCACCTGGGCAGGGAGCCCCTACCATCCTACCCCTCCTGCCTGGGCCCAGCCCCTCTGCTTACCCTGGCTCCACACAGGCATGGAGCCAGAGCTGCATGCAGTGGGGTCAGGATTGCACACGGCTTGCTGTCCCTGGACACCAGCTTCTGGAGGAGGAGATGTTCATGCAGGAGGACCACTGGCCACTGTCACCCCTGAGATGAGCCCCCCTCTCACTGGGCTTGCCACAGCATGCACACCCATGGGGGAACAGCCAGAGACTGAAGTGCTGGTTGCCTGTCCCTGGGCTTTTTCTCCATCCCAGGAAGGTATGTCCAAAACCACAGCACTTCACTTGTAAATAGTTTGCAAGAGGGTGGCCCAACAGGACAGGTGGCAGGCAGAGAGGGAAAAGGGTGGTTTATTGGTGGTGGATGGGATGAGTGGTGTTGGGGCTCTGTTGTTGGGAAGGGAGGGAGGGGGGGGTCTGTTTGCTGGGAGGGAGGGCTGTTTGATGT
>NW_017729032.1:123201980-123205114 GCF_001723915.1 Gavialis gangeticus | reverse complement strand
TGACTGACACCTTTGGTTTATTACTTAAAATCAAAATGGGATTTAAGTTAATCTCCTTGTGTGATTTGCCATTACATCCATTGACCACTTGCATGCATTCATCAGTGGGGATATTAATGCTGACTACTTCTTCTAAAAGAAGTACTGCATATGAAAATATATGCAACATCTAAACCTCACTGACCCCAGTGAATGTAAAATATTGCTGAATGTTTAGTAATACCCACTGGTATGCAGAGGAGCAGTCCTAGGAAAGTTGGTGTGGTAAAATTCCTTTTGTTCAATAAAAATTGTATGAGAATGTGAGATCAGACAAATAAAACTGTCCCTTGTAATTCATGTACTTTCTCCTCCTATCCAGAGATATTTCACTGCTTTCATGTATCCTGGAATGTTTCTGCTTTCCTAGCTGCTGGTTGTAGATGTTCCACAACTTTATGATTCTTTGGTTTATTCTGTATTTTCTCCCATCATTGTTCTATAACATGGTGAGGCAAAGGAAGAGGGACACCAACATTGCATTTTAGCTAAGAGGTCACATTGAAAATAAAAAACCCCAACAAATAAAATAACTCTTAATTGTGAGCTATCACGGCATCAGCAAAGAAGGAAGCAGACGCCTTGTGCTGTTACTAGCTTGGTGCTACTTCTGATTCTCAACACTGTAACCATCCCAGGTCTAAACAGTCCCTGAAACCCAAAGACATGAAACAAAAGCAAGCCTCAAATGTGTAACATACAGACCTAGTCTCCATCCAGCATACATACAATTGCCTTTTCCTTCTACCTCTTAGAAGACAGAGCTTTCTCACCCTCCTTAGTCACTCCTGTCCTCTTCTCCCTATTTACATTATTTCTTAGGCTTGTACTTTATTCTCATCCACTTTGAAAACTATCTTTTACTGATATCTAACAGTGATTGCTAGGTAACAAAATGCAATGTGTATCTATCTGGGAAACACTGACCCGACTGTCCAGAATTGCTGTCTTTTACTCTTTTGCCTTGGGGATGTAGCAATGCTTGAATCGGGGAAGTGGCATGGATCATTGTACAGTGCCTCAATACTTTATTTATTTCTCATCTAATTTTAGACAATTCTCAGGGCTGAAATAAACATACATGTGGTACAAGACAGCCATCAGATCTTTCAGTACAACAGGTGTTTGGGGAACAATGGTCGCAAACTGACAGAGAACAGATTTAGGCTGGACATCAGGAAAAACTTCTTCACAGTAAGGGTGGCCAGAATCTGGAAAGGGCTTCCAAGGGAGGTGGTGCTCTCCCCTACCTTGGGGGTCTTTAAGACAAGGCTAGACACACACATGGTTGTGGTCATCTGACCCCAGCACTCTTTCCTGCCCAGGGCAGGGGGTCAGACTCGATGATCTGTTGAGGTCCCTTCCGACCCAAACATCTATGAATCTATGAATCTAGAACCCCTTGGTTCTCAAATAAATCAAGTGCTCAATTTAAATCCTAGTGTTATGCTGACTAGCACCTTTTTTGGCCAGCAAGAGAGCGCAGAGAGATAGTAACTCACATACAGAATCTGGAAGCCTGCTACATGAAGAGTATCTTTATGGTATCTGTTACACACAAAACTTCTGTCTTCTGCCAGAGCATGGTGTAGCATGTGATGACCTGACATAATAGTGAGGGGGCACAATACACTCATGCAACAGCTGACTTCTGAAAATCCCAGTTCCTGAGTATGCAGGTAGTACTAGAACACCCAGCATTTTGCAAAACTGGAGCAGGCACCATATTTTCAAGATTCCACTATCTTGCCTTCACTTTTGAAAATGTATAATGTGTTCAAGAGCACCCAAACCATTTCTTGCCCAAACCACCCACTTTGAAAACACACCAGCACAACATATGAGCAGTCTAAGTGTGTTAAACTTGAAAGTATTTGCATTAAGTCAGAAAACAAGTCATTAAATCCCTGAAGAGGGAGGCAATTTGTTGTAGTAAATAATTTATTAAAAATCCTTTCAAATTCTTGAGAGTAACCAATTGCTTGTAAAAAGGTTTTCAAAGGTTGAATAATTATATGGCACTACTTTGCAAAAATTACCTATTAATGGAAGTATTCTGCAAGTGCAGTGCACGTTAGCTGCCAAAACACTGCAAAACCAGCAACTGCCAAAGGACTGTGCATAGAAATCACATTTGATTTTGACCCTTTTTTGTTTTAGTCAAGTGCCAGTTTTTATAGCCATTGAACTAAACATTTTCCTTCTTGGTGTTGGAGGAGATGGTGGTCTGAAACAGTGTATCTTTGTGGCAAATTGACAGCCAGAGCAAGGAAGCAGGGAAGGAAGAAATTTCTTCATGACAACTCTAAACTTGTCAGAAATGTTAGAGACTGAAGGGATGGAAGGAAAGAATTAATCCAAGAACACTCAGAAGATTTGTGTAATGCAGGATTTGTGCTTCAGAGAGATGTCATTGTTCCTTCACCTGAGTTTGTAATTAATGAGGCATCTTTTGCTTCACTGTTCCTGGCATAGTTAAGCCAAATTGGTGCAGTACTTGCTCTGGAGTAACAAAGGCTAAAAATACAAGGGCAGCCAGTGTAATACACAAGTTCACCAAAAAAAAAAATCCCTTCTCATTGGGTATGTCTTTTCCAGGTCTTGAGAATTTCCTGGCTGAAGGGAGTTGTTTTAGGAGCTGAAACGGAGTTTATAGAATATTTGTCATAAAAAAGGATCCCAAGTAACTCCAAATCCACATTTTTCCATGATTCAAATGAAACACTGATACACACACACACACACACACACATATATAGATATAGATCTAGCTATCTATATATATATCTCTACATATCTATACATAGAGAGATATCTATAGATAGCTAGATCTATATCTATATGTAAATACATCTATCTATCTCTATCTCTAGATAGATAGATAGATAGATAGATATTAGTGGTGTTTCATTGTCCCGATTTTTGGTTAAAAAAGTAACTCCAAATCCATTTTTTTCTTGTGGTTTAAATGGAACACCACTAATATCTATCTATCTATCTATCGATCGATCAATCTATCTGTCTAGAGATAGAGATAGATAGATAGATGTATTTACATATAGATCTAGATCTAGATCTATATCTGTGTGTGTGTG
>NW_017729032.1:123193655-123196980 GCF_001723915.1 Gavialis gangeticus | reverse complement strand
ATACATCTATCTATCTCTATCTCTAGATAGATAGATAGATAGATAGATATTAGTGGTGTTTCATTGTCCCGATTTTTGGTTAAAAAAGTAACTCCAAATCCATTTTTTTCTTGTGGTTTAAATGGAACACCACTAATATCTATCTATCTATCTATCGATCGATCAATCTATCTGTCTAGAGATAGAGATAGATAGATAGATGTATTTACATATAGATCTAGATCTAGATCTATATCTGTGTGTGTGTGTGTATAACAGTGTTTCATTTGAATCATGGAAAAACGTGGATTTGGAGTTACTTGGGATCCCTTTTTATGACAAATATTCTATAAACTCCATTTCAGCTCCTAAAGCTATTCCCTTCAGCCAGGAAATTCTCAAATCTTCCAGGCCTCTCCAGAGCAAACATGCTGTCATTCAGCTGTTTTTCAGCTGTTTTTCCAAGATACCGTTTCCAGGCTCCTTTCAGGACTAACTGCAGATAGACACAACAGGATGTGGTAGAAGCAAGAAAAGGGATTATATAGAAGCAGGGGCTGTACCCTCTTACCCAGCCTATTTTGTGGTGGCTGCTATTCCCATACATCCTACAAGTCCCAGGATGACATAGGCTACCTATACACAAACTCAGAGGTGGGGGAGGGGGGCCTTTTTAATTAGAGTGGCTCCAAGACAGCCACCCTAATTAAAACAGCTCACCATCACATGTATTAAGTCCCAAACATTTCAAAATGGCTGTGGGAGTGTTTTAACTAAAGTTTATTCAACAAGGGTTAGTTACAGCACTCGTGTAGCCTTTTTAAAATGTGCTTAATATACATGACAACGAGGCATTTTGAAATGTGTTTAATATACGGGGGGGAGGGCTTAATATACATGATGATGAGGTTATGCAGAAACATTCTAATTAGAATGCATTGGAGCATGTATATAGGCACCCATAATGCTTAGATCATACCAGTATGGGACCAGAGATTTTTTTAAAGGCCAAGGAGCCTCAGTATAAGATATTTCTTATTTAAATTTCTTCATTAAAATACATGCTGTTCCTTAACTGTCTTATGCTTAACATGCTTAGTAGATGCAGGGTAATGGAGTGGCCATTATAACATACACTGATTGGTGTATCATAGTGACTACCCCTCTACTAGCTATGTTTCCTATATGAGCAGTCAGAAAGAGCCCAAACAATAGCAATTCTAGAAACCTTGGACCACTTAAGGATCCCACAGTTCAGATCCACTGGTGCCAGGGTGTAGTTCATATCTTCACCAGGACTAAATATATTGGCAAAAAGATGGTGATATATATTGACAAAAGGCTGATGAATCAAGATGTCTATTAGCACTTCCTCTGATGGTATAAAGCCCCCAAAACTTGTGTTCACATATTTAGGCAGGTTAGATTTTTCTAAAGCACCTACATTATTTAGGAGTTCGAGTCCATTGGTGTCTAGTTAGACTTAGGAGCTTAGATGCCTAAATTAATTTTGAAAATGGGTCCTCAGGCTCTCAAGTCATTTTACCTGCAAACTTTACTGAATTTAAATGTTATCGTTAATACCATTCCATAGAAACCTTTGAAAAAAAACCCATTTTTGTACGAAAAAAGAAGAGAAGCAGTGAGCCAAACCCCAAATATTTTGTCTTGACCTTAAGACAGGTATTTGTCCTTTAAAAAGACAAAGAAAAGATATGCAGAAAGGTCAAAGCCATGACCAGTCTTCTATGAAAATTGATATAATGGGGTGACAGTCCCAGTGCCCTTCTATCACCAGCGCTAGCTCTCATATGCTTGGTGTGAAATATTCTGCTCTTGTTTGATCTGGTAGAATTCAGACCAAATGCTTGAAAATTTAACTCTGCTGCAATAAACATTGTAACTGGGACTCTTAAATCATAGTGCCTGCTGGCTGGTTGTGATTCTGTCTCGGCACTGACCAAAGTTTGAAGAGATGCATAAAATGTGCTGTATCTACATAACAGCACAACAACATAAGAATTGCCATTTACTGAGTCAGACCATAGATCCATCTTGCCCAATCCTGTGTCAGAGGATGCTGAAATGAAGAGTGAATTGGATATGACCAGTGTTTTTTCCACTGTTCCTCTCTCACTTGCAGCTCTAGCATTTATTAGAATGCAGCTCTCCTCTGTAACTGAGAACACTTTGCAGGAAGCCTTCTGAGTTATAATGATCCCCTGGAATTAACAAAAGTTCACTGTTGGTTCCAGGGGGGAGGGAAATCTAGCTGATGGCTGCCAGCCTGCCTATGGCCCCTCCTCCCTGTGAGGCTGCAAATTTTTCAGAATGGGAGGGGGGAAAGGGAGCAGAGGGAGCTCTTTCTAGGGGTTTCCCAGCCAGAGGGCAGGGTGAGTGTATTCAAGCCCCCAACCTTGGAAAGGGGCTGAAAACTCCCAAAACTAAATTTCCTCCACTCCCCTTCCCCCCCCCGCCCCCATTGCATAAGGGGTCAGATTTTCACTGGAATGGCCATTTTTGAAGCTGTCTGCAGCCATGCACTTGTGTTTGGTCTCTGCTAGAGACTTTTTTTGTGGCCAGATTGGGCAAAAATTGTCACTTTTGTCTGCGCCCTTAAGATTTAGGAAGTTTGAATTCAGAGGCTGTATCCCTAACTCCTATGGTCAATTGCTAGAGATGCTCCTTTTCTCCAAGAATCTGTTCAATCCCTTTTTGAATCTGGCTAAACTGTCATCTTCCACAACTTCTGCTGCCAATGAGTTCCACACGTTAATTACATGGTGTGTGAAAAAGAACTTACTTTTAAAACTAACTTTTGTTAGTTTTAAATGTACTACCTACTTGTTTTACTTTTTTACCCTTACTTCTTGCATTGAGAGAGAATAAATAAATCCTCCACCAGGGAGGACTATACTGCGGTTGCTTGGGGCTGCAGGGGGATGGTCAGGAAGGCCAAGGCAGAGATGGAACTGGAACTAGCTACCTGAATCAAGGACAACAGGAAGTCCTTTTTTAAATACATAGGGGGCAAAAAGAAGGTACTGGGTAACGTGGGGCCCCTGCAAGACACGCTAGGAAATCTGGTCATCACACTAGATGACAAAGTTAACCTATTTAGCACAAGAGAAGGCTGAGGGGGGACCTGGTGACCATCTATAAACTCACTAGGGGGGATCAGAAGGGTTTGGGGGAGACACTGTTTCCCCTAGCGCCCGCTGGCATAACAAGGAGTAATGGGCACAAGTTGATGGAGAGGAGGTATAGATTGGACATCCGCAAAAACTACTTCACAGTTAGGGCGGCTAGGAGCTGGAACCAACTTCCAAGGGAAGTGGTGCTGGCC
>NW_017729032.1:123181453-123188655 GCF_001723915.1 Gavialis gangeticus | reverse complement strand
TCAACTATGAAACTATGAAATCCCTATTTACTGTTTATTCACCTTTTAGTATTATGCAAGCCCTTATCATGTCCCCCAAGTGTCTTGTTTCTAAACTGAATATGCCTAGTTCCTTTATTGTACCTTCTCTAGTTCTATATCCTTTCTGAGGTGTGGGGACCAGAACTGGACACAATATTCAAGGTGTGGATGCCCCATGGATTTATAAAGGGACATAATGATATGTTCCTGTTTTGTTTACAATTCCCTTCTTAATAATCCCTAACATTTGGTTTGCCTTTGAAAGCTGCTGAGTACTGAGCTGATGTTTTTAGTGAACTGTTCACAATGATTTCCAGATCTCTTTCCTGTGTGGTAACAGCTAATGTAGATCCCATCATACTATAGGTGTAGTTTGGGTTATTTTTGCTCCGGTGCACCACTGTACACTAATCTACATTGAATTTCATTTGCCATTTAGTTGCCCATTTGCTTAATCATGCCAGATCCTTTTATAGATCCCCACATTCTGCCTTGGTTTTGACTACTTTGGATAATTTTTGTGTTGTCCACAAATCTGGCCACCTCTCTACTCACCCCTTTTCTAAATTATTTATGAATATGCTAAACAGCACTGATCCCAACACAGATCTCTGGGGGACCCCACTATTTAGTTCTTTCTATCCTTAAAGCGGACCATTTATACTCAGTCTTTGCTTTCTATCTTTAAGCCAACTTCTAATTCACAAGTGGACATTCCCTGTAACCTCATGATTGCCTAATTTAGTTAAGAGCCTCTGATGGGGGTCCTTTTTAAAGGCTTTTTGGAAGTCCAAATATACTGTATCAACTAAATTGCCCCAATCCATCTGCTTATTGATACTCTCAAAGAACTCTAGAAGCCAGATGAGCCATGATTTCTCTTTGACAAAGCCATGTTGATTCCTCCCCAGTAAGTCATATTTATCTATGTCCTGAATAATTCTTTTTTTAAAATAATTATTGTTTCTAGCAATTTTCCAGAAACAGAAGTTAGGCTCACTGGCCTGTAGTTCCTTGCATCCCCTCTAGAGCCTTTTTAAAATATGGGAGTCACACTGGCAACTCTCTAATTGTCTGGGACTGAGGTTGTCTGTAGTGATAGGTTGCCTACTACAGTTAAGAGCTTGACAATTGCCTCTCTGAGTCCCTTCATGGCCCTAGAATGAATGCCATCAGGTCCTGGTGATTTGCTACTGTGTCATTTTTCAATTTCCTCTATCTTCTTATCTACTGAAACCTCAGTTTGGGACAGCTCCACTGACTTGTCCCTAGAGAAAAGTGGATCTGGTGAGAGAATCTCCCTAACATCTTCTACAGTGAAGATAGATGTAAAGAATGCACATAGTTTCTTGGCAATGGCCCTGTCATCCTTTAGGGCCCCTTTTACACCCTGGCCATCCAAGGGCCCAACTGACTTCCTAGCAGGTCTTTGGCTTTTAATGTATTTGAAAGAATTTTTTATTGTTACCTTTTGTGTTGATAACAAGTTTCTCCTCAAATTCTTTCTTACCTTTTCTTATTACAATTTTATATTGATTTGCCAGTGTTTATGCTCATTTTATTTTCCTCATTAGGATATGACTTTTTGAAAGAAGGATTTGACTTTGACTTTTTTCTACCTATTGCCTCTGTAACTCTGCCACTAAACCATGCTGGCTTTCTTTTGGCCCACTTTCCTTTTTTTTTTTATTTGTGGTATACATTTGCTCTGTGCTTCTAATAGGGTGTTCTTTAGAACAGTTGTGTTCAACCTCCTGGCCTGATGTTAAATTGACTTAGTCTGTTTGTGGATAGTTGAAGTCATCCCTTATTATTGTGTTTTCTGCTGTCACAGCCTCTCTCATGTCCCCTAGCATTTCTAGACTCTGTTGCTGTCCTGGTCTGTGGGTCAGTAGTATATCCCCAAATATAATAAAGTACATTTTTTCTATTGAAATCTGGAATTTCTGTTCACAGAGATCCTATAATACCTCTCTTATCAATTGAAAAATCTACCCTATTTGATTCAATGGAGTCTTTGATGTAGGCTGTCACACCACTATGACCTATTCTATCATTCCTGTATAATTTGTATCCTGGTATTACAGCATGCCATTGATTTTGCTCATTCTACCAAGTTTCTGAGATATCTATTATGTCAATATCATTATTTATGGCTAAGCAACCAAGTTCCCCCACCTTTGATCTTAGACTTCTAGCATTAGTATAAAAGCACATATATCTGCTATTGTTGCTTGGTTGGCTTCTTTTGTATGACTTTTTAATCATTAAAAGTATTTGCTTGTGCTTGCCTGTGTCCTGTTTCTTATCCCCATTTTTTATGGTTTTACCCCTATAGGGTATGTCAATTTGAAGTGTTCCATACCTGCTTTCCCTGCTTTTTAATTTAAAAGCTGCTCTATCACCTTCTTTATATCTCATGCGAGCAGTGCTGTACTATTTTGGCTCAGGTGGAGACCATTACTCGTGTACAGGCTCCCCCTGTTCCAAAAGTTCCTTCAGTTCCTAATAAACGTGAACCCTCCCACCACGTATTTAGACTCTGGAGCTCTGCCTGTCTAGCTGGCCTTGCACATGGCATTGGAAGCATTTCACAGAATATTCCTATGGAGGTACTGGACTTTAAACTCCTACATTGCATCCTAAATTTATGTTACCAAACCTCTCTACTACCCTTATCAATGTCATTGGTACCCAAATGGACCATGACTATGGGCTTTTAACCCAACTCCCCCTAGCAGCCTATCTACACATCTCATAAGTCTCACTACCTTTACACCCAGAGGCAAGTCAGCATGAGGTGTCTCAGATGTCACAAACTCAGCTATCTATGTGCCTAATAACTGAATCACCCACTATTACCACAAGTCTCCTATTCTATACTCCCATCATGGCTAACCATAGCCTACATTACAAGAGAACCTCCAGAAACCATTAAAATCTTGGCTGAAGACTCCAAAAGCATTTTGCAATCAAGTGTATGCTCTCTGAGTGTCTTTGTATGATCCTGTGGCATAATGGAGGGCCTCCATGCTGATGTCTCAAAAGTACCTGACTGCCAACCCTGCAGAAAAGCCTCCTGGATTTGAGCTACCACATACAATTTGGTCCTTACTAAATCGCGTTAGGACACTGCAAGGGAGATGGGGCCATTTTCTTCCTTTTTGGAGTATCACAAATAGCACAAGTACGACTACAGCAGTAACATAACTAGGGGTGGGCAAGATGGACTAGCAGTAACATAACTAGGGGACACCAAGCTAGAAGGGGCACCAGAATCACATTCCCCACACATTCCATGGAGTCTGCACTCCAGCAGCAAGAGTAGACCCATGGCTTACCCATGCTGGCAACTCCAAAACAGGCTCTGGCTGCTGCTGCTGTTGTTGTTGCTTTAAGGGTAACAGCTGAGGTGGGCAAAGCATGTGGTGGCAATAGCAGAAGTGCAGTTCCTGGCATAGGTAGGACTGCTGTATCCCTCTCGCCCCCACTTGGAACCTGAGCCCTGGGTTCCCTCCCCCTCATTCCCCACCCCCTGCAGGTTTTATCTTAGGTACCAACCCTAGTTTACCTATGGTGCCAACTGGGCTTGTTATGCCACTGGACTGCAGTCATAAATCACAAACTGTGGACTGCACCATTACTGGTGGTTTGTTCGCTTGCTGACAGCATCTCTGATCAGGCTACTATAAATGTTATTATAGTATCACCAACCTAGACAGCATTTTAAAAGTTGATGGTCATCTGCCATACAAAAGAAGTCTGCATCAAAAGAATCAGTTGTTGTAACTACTGGGGAAGACAGTGATGGTCTCATCTAGCACTGCATGCCAACTATTGATAAACACTGACTTCTCAATGTTCTCTCATCCAGCTGACACTGAAGCCCTAGAAAGCCTCCCATTGCTTTCAGTGACAGCTGAATTGAGGCCCTGGTCTAGAGAGTAACAAATGAACATTCTTACAGACTATGCAAACTACAGCCTCAGCTGAAATCAGCCTTCATTTCTTCCCCTCCCCCACCATGGGGTTTTTGACTTTGTAGATGCCCTTGCAGGCTTTTATCTATTCTAGGAGTCCCATAAAACTAGTACTTCCATGCTAATTCCATGGAATGGATTGATAGTGGCTTCAGGGGACTGTTTGAGATACACTTTTAGCCTCTGGCTAAAATCTGAAGTACAAATATACAAGAGGAAAAGGAATTAGATTAAAAACAAGAATAAAAAGAACAATACAAGATAGACAAAACTAAAAAAAAATGCATCACTTTAATCTCAGCAGCCATGGCCTATTACATTTTATCTTATACATGCGGATTCAGAAATCAGAAGCCAACTTAAATTTACTTCTTAACTGAAAGGAGTCGATCAGACCTGGATGCTGCTGGCTATAAATAAATCTGTTTTTGGAGGAGAGTAGAAAGCAAAACATTTTCCTCAAATGCACTCAATAAGTTCTGACCTGAAGACACTGGTATTTTAAAATATTGGCTCTAAAAAGTGGGCTTGATAACATCATTGCCACATGAATAGTAGTTCTTCCATACATATATTATGCAAAAGCAGGAGGCAAATACTCTTCATATCATTTAAGCCCTAGATAGATGGCATACATCACCATTAAAAAAAAAAAATCAACACACCTGTTTTCCAATAGATCCTTTAAAATTATCTGCTCTATTTGTTCCTATTATCACTATAGAGTATTATAATTCTTACTATTGATGGTGATGATAATCGTGAGGACAATGATGATTGCCCACTCTGAAAGTTATCATTCACTAGAATGTTATTATTTTATACTTGTACTTTTACTATACAGTAGATGTATGTGAAGTTTATTAATATATGTATAGATCGGTAGAAAGAAGAGAAATAGATAGAATACAGGTAAATAGTGTTTCATTTGCTCTGACTAAAGTATTCATAACAAAAGCCATCACAGCATTTGAGTAAATAAAAAGCTATTATTCCAAGGATTAACTAGTAAACAATGGTAAAAAACATACACAGGTCTGGAAAATTACTAACAGGCCAAAAGTACAATTGAATATTTAGGGCAGAGGTCCAAAGAAATAGTGAACATTATCTCATGATATATACAGTAGATACAAAGATTTTTTTCTTTCAAACTGTGCATTAATGGTTTTGGGTTTACATTTTTTTTGTATTTTTTATCAGCATGATATATGGGCTTTATAAAATAATACATAATAGCAGAAAGGCTAGAATGAAATAAGGTTGATGAGAAATTAAAGTGCTACTTTTAAGAATCAAATAAGCTGAATTTACAAAGAACTCAAGCCAATGAAGACAGATGATAGACAGGTTTATTTTGAAAGGAGTCAAAGGCCATAATTTTATTTGATCAAAATTACATGGAATGATTCAGGATAACCCCAGGCTCCATGGATCCTGGCAATAGCTCAAGTGGGAGTTAATTCTTTCGCTGTCATCATCTTTTTCATGCTATGATAATGTAAGAATGACATTGTAGTGATGGTCCAGAAATTATGTGAGAGGCAAAGATTTCTTAAGGTGATATCTTTTATTGGATTAATTATGTAGATAGGATAAAGTTAGACAAGCTTTCAAATCTTTAGTAAAAAGTGAAAGATTTATGCGATCTGAAGAGAAACTGGAAATGTGAAGCATGAATGATGTGCGTTCCTGGAGGCTAGGGGGGGCACAGCAACCGCCCACAGGTGACAGCGGCAGTGTTGGCAACAGGGTTGTGTCAGCAGTGAGTGGAGAGCTCCCAGTGGTGTCGATGACGGGAGGGTGGTGAGCGCCGACTAGCAGTCAGCAACCACCCGCAGACACTGCCAGTGGTGAGCAGTGGCCAGCAGCAAGCAGCGACCACCCGCAAGTGCTTCTTTCAGGGGGTGCACTGCACCAGTGTGCATCCCCAGTGCATCGTCAATGATGTGAAGAATATCTTACAATCAAAAGATGGTCTAACTTTATCTTAACTACACAGTTTTTCTGATAAAGATATCACCCTAAGAAATCCATGCCTCACCATCTTTTTCCACGTTTCAATATTGTCATCATGGACTGTCTTATCTGCCCAGGGCCAGGGACAGAAATTACACACAAACTGGTTCAGAAACCAGCTCAAATCTATAACACAATAGTAGTTCAGTGCACATAGACTGCTTTCAAAATTGCTGAAATTGGTTTAAGATAAATCTGGATGAATGTAGTATCAGACTTAACTGATTAAGGTTAAATTGGTTTATTGAAGTTCTGTCCCAGATCCCCTCCAGAGTCAAGTTAATTCAGAATCCGCCAATATCCCAGATGCTTTGCACCCCCATCCCCCCAAAAATCTCCCCTCACAGGATAGACAGGCTGGCCTTGGCTCAAGATGTCTGCTCCAGCTGAGTAGGGAAGCATGCTCTAGCACTCCCTGACTTCTGGTCTGGGCCACTGCAGGCATGTGGCTGCATTTCTGGAATCAAAAGTGAATGTCTGTTCACTTGCTTATTGGTTCAATCTATGCATTTTAGACTAACATGTGAAGATTGAATCAATTCAGCCTCAGACTTTTTGACTGGCTGTACTTAGCTTAGGAGTTCAGTGGGCCCACCTGGACAAAGAAGAAGAGGTTGATGTAATATATTTAGATTTCAATAAAGCTTTTGACTTGGTCTCCCATGATGTCCTCATGGTAAAATTGGGGAACACACCCAGACAGTGATAGTTGATGGAACTGAGTCAACAAGGCACATGGTGACCAGTGGTGTCCCCCAGGGCTCAGTACTTGGACCAATACCCTTTAATATATTCATAAATGATCTGGATTTGGGTGTCAGAAGTGGACTGGCTAAATTTGCGGATGACACTAAATTATGGGGAAGCACAGTCACTCTAGAGGATAGGCTAGCAATTCAGGCCAACCTGGACAGGCTCGCAAGGTGGACAGATCAAAACCTGATGGCAATCAACACAGAAAATGCAAGGTTATCCACCTCGGGAGAAAAAAACCTACATCATACTTATAGGCTTGGCAGTGCTACACTCACTAGCACCATGACCAAAAGAGACTTGGGGGTCATGATTGACTACAGGATGAACACGAACCACCAATGCGATACTGCAGCCAGCAAAGCCAAAAAAACTCTGGCTTGCATCCACCAATGCTTCTCAAACAAATCCCAGGATGTCATCCTCCCA
>NW_017729032.1:123172019-123176453 GCF_001723915.1 Gavialis gangeticus | reverse complement strand
GACTCCTCCCTCCTGTTATGGGCCAACCGCCTGCTTACTCTCCTGCCATGCCTTGATCTTAATTGATTGATGTAATTAGCAGGAGGCTGCCCATTTTATGTGCCCTGGTGCCAGGGGGCGCTACCTGCAGCTCCTCTTCCTCCCCTACACTGCAGCCCAAGCCTCGCAGATGGTACTGATGTGGTTTGACCTGGGCCCTGTTATGCCTTGGCCCTTTCCTTTACTTCTGGGGCTCCTCACTGCCCCCTCTTGCTCTGGGGTCAATGCCCACCCCAAACGCTGCGCCCTCTCTGGCACCAGGGTCCCCACGCTACTGTGGAGCTCCTATGAGGTCTCCTCTGTCCCCCAATAGCCTCACCCAGTCCTCCAGTAAACAGTAAACACAAGGACACAAAGCCCCCAGGCTACAACGTAAAAGCTAGACCATCCGGTCAAACAATATTCAACCCCTACCAGAGAGAGAGAGAGCACTCCAACCCCAGCAGTGACCAGGGGATGTTCCCACCGTCAGAGTTCTCCTCTTTGTCTGTACTAGCCGAGTTCCTCCTCCCTCAGTTGCCGGAGGGGAACTGCCCTCCTGGCCTCCTGCCTGGGCTTAAGAAGGGCTAAGCCCTGCCCTTCCTGTCAGCTGGTTTCACTGGTTGCCCTAGCGATCAGCACCTGCACTGCCCTGGTGCCTGGCAGCTAAGCCTCCTCCTTCTCACCACTAGGGGTGTCTCCTGCTGCTTTCAGGCGCAGGGCACCTAAGTGCTCTGCAACAGCTACCAATGTGATGCCACAGCTGGCAAAGCAAATAAAACTCTCGCTTGCATCTACTGATGCATCTCAAGCAAGTTCCAAGAAGTCAACCTCCCACAGCTGGAGTACTGCATCCAGTTATGGACTCCACACTTTAGAAAGGATGTGGAGAAGCTTGAGAGAGTCCAGAGGAGAGCCTTGTGCATGATTAGAGGTCAAGCGAGAACAGGACTTATGAGGAGAGGCTGAGAGGCATGGGATTCTTCAGCCTGGAGAAGCGGATGCTCAGGGGTGACTTGGTGGCATCCTGTAAGTATATAAGGAGTGTGCATCAGGAACTGGGAGAACATCTGTTCACCAGGGCTTCCCAAAGGAAGACAAGGTCTAATGGTCACAAACTGCTGGAAAACCATTTTAGACTAGACATAAGGAAAAGCTTCTTTACCGTCTGAGTCTCCAGAGTCATAGTTTCATAGTTTCAGGGTCAGGAGGAACCTGAACAGATCATCTAGCCTGACCCCCTGCCACCGGCAGGAATGAATGCTGGGTTCACAAGACCCCAGAGAGGTGATCATCCAACCTCCTCTTGAATTTTCCCAAGGTAGGGGCAAAGACCACTTCCCTGGGAAGCTGGTTCCAGATTTTGGCTACCCTAACTAAAATATCGCCTTCTGATCTCTAACCTAAACCTATTCTCTGTCAGCTTATTACCATCATTCTTTGTCACCCCAGGTGGTGCTGGGGAGAAAAGAGCTCTACTTATTTGCTGTTGATCTCCCCTGATGAGTGTGTAAGCAGCCACCAGGTCCCCCGTCAGCCTCCTCTTGCTGAGGCTGAACAGGTTCAGGTCCCTCAGTCTTTCCTCGTAGGGTCTGTCTTGTTGCCCTTTCACCAAGCAGGTGGCCCTCCTCTGAACCCTCTTCAGGTTGGCCACATCCCTTTTGAATTGCGGCGCCCAGTACTGGATGCAGTACTCCAACTGCGGCCTGACTAATGTCGCATAGAGGGGGAGCATCACCTCTCTGGACCTGCTTGAGATGCACCTTTGGATGCATGACAAGGTATGACTGGCCTTGCTGGCTGCGGTCTGGCATTGGCGGCTCATGTTTGTCTTGGAGTCAACAATAACTCCAAGATCCCTTTCCACCTCTGTGCTTTCAAGAAGGGAAAGCCCCATCCTGTATATATGCTGTGGATTCCTTCTCCCAAGGTGCAGCACCCTGCTTTTGTCTACGTTGAACCCCATCCTATTCTCGTCTGCCCACTTTTGTAGTCTGTCTAAATCTATTTGCAGCCCAGCTCCCTGGATCTATTTGCAGCCTCTCTCTCCCTAACTACATCTGCACTGACTGAAGGCCTGACAGAGGTATCCCCCAAGATTGTCCCTACCTCTGGTAGGTGCGATATAATCTGGAATAAACTCCTCGTAGAAGTGCTATAAGCACCTAGTCTGGATATCTTTAAGAAATGCTTGGATGCTTATCTTGCTGGGGTGATCTGACCCCAACTGATTTCCTGCCCCTTGGGAAGGGGGCTTGACCCAATGATCTTGCGAGGTCACTTCCAGCCCTAATGTCTATGAAATCTATGACATATAGACATTCAATTTACGACACATTACAACCTGCCTGACATCTCTTTCACCAAGTACCTGCCAGACCTGACCTTTTACTTTTTTCTTTCCCCCACCTTTTCTCCCCTCCCCTATTTTTATGCCCTTTGTCTTCCTAATTTCCAGCTATTTCCTTTTTCACATAGCTTCTTTTCTGTCTTGTATTACTATCTCTACAGTGTCCCCTTTACTCACCTTTGGCCTTTTCCTCCTCTGCTCCCTCCCCCCCCTTCCCTGCTTTACCTTTTGTTTTTCTAATTTCTACCTTTTTACATTTTCACTAACATCCTGCCATACTTTTAGCTTCTCTTATTCCTTGGAGTCTCTGAATAGCAGAGACTCCCTATGCCTGAAGAAGGGTGATTTCACCCTAAAGCTTGCTAAGAACTTTTTTCCAACTACTCAGTTGGTCTAATAAAAGATATCTTATCTGTGACCATCTACTCAAAGAACCGTCCCTAACCCTAAATCTACATTTTTCCATAATCAAAATTAAACACCACTATCTATCTATCTATCTATCTATCTATCTATCTGTGATGTTTCAGTAAAATCATGGCAAGATATGGATTTTGGGTTACTTTTTTTAACCCAAAAATGGGGGATTATTTTTTTATCAGAGAAAACCAGGATCCCTAGTTATCAGATTGGCATCAGCTGATATGGTTGGTTAATCATCGGCTATTAGTATTAGCCATGAAAATCTTTATTGGTACCTAGTAATTATAAATACTAGATATTTATAATTTATCATCAGAATTTATAATTTATAATCAGAATGGCATGAGGCTTCAAGGGGAGTCCCACAGAGGTCTGTCCTGAGCCCAGTGCTGTTCAATGGGTTTATTATTATTGTTTTAATCTGGAATAGATTGCTCATCAAGAAAATCTGCAGATAACACAAAAATGGAAAGGACTGTGAACACACTAGAGGACAGGAGTGCAATTCAGAAAGATCTTGACAGATTGGAAAGCTGGGTTGGAGCTAGCAGGATGAAGCCCAATGCTGACAAATGAAGGTATTGCCCCTCAGAAAGAATAATAAAAAACACAAAGTAGGTGATACCTGGCTAGATGGCAGCATTGCAGAGAAGGATTTAGAAGTCTTGGTGGATCACAGATTCAGTGTAAGTCAGCCGTGTAATGTAGCCACAGAAAAAGTGAATGCAGTTTTGGGCTGCATCTTTAAAAGCATTAGGTGCAGGATAAGGAAAAGTGATAGTGCCTCTTTACTTGAGACTAGTTAGGCCTCATTTACAATACTGTGTGCAGTTTTGGGCTCCATAGTTTAAAAAAGACATGGAGAAGTTAGGGTCCAGAGGCATGCAATGAAAATGATAGAGGTTACGGACAGACATTATATATAAACCAGTTTAAGTGATGAGAAACTGGTTTAAACCTGTAACAGAATAGACATTTATTGCACATAAACCAGCTTGAAAATGGCTGAAACTGGTTTGAGATAAACCTGGTTGAATACAGTATCAGACTTAACTGGTTTGGCTCAAACCAGTTTATGCAATGTTTATCCTAGACCTCTTCCTGGTTTAGCTTAAAACAGAGTCCACCAGCATCCCAGATACTTTGCAGCCCTGGGTTGGGCTCTCTGATCCAGGGAGCTGGGCTGTGCTCTCCATCCTGCTCCCTTGTTGGAGCTCCAGCAGAGACAACAGGCACAACAGGATCTGCCTGGCTTCCCCATGTGCTCTGCCTCCCTCCCCACTCCCTGCTCAAGCAGGGATTCCACCCCCCCCCCCGTTGCACAACACAGACATAGCCAGAATGTGGTATGCTAGCTAATGCTGAGAGGTGCCTGTGTAAGGCAGACAGGACAGTGTTCCCTATGGGCTTTTTGGAGCTAATTAACAGGTAACTTCCCTCCATTCTTTCTTTGGGAAAAGTTGTTTAAGAAGAGCTTTAACTAATGAGTGAGGCTTTTGTTTTCTGATGGGCTGATAAATGCTCTGTTATCAACTCCCTGCTGGGCTGGTCAGGAGCCCCTCCCTAATCAGAGCCTCCTGCTGGGGTCTGGCCATGCCCTGCACCTTCCTCAGCTCAGCACTTGCAGTATCATGACACTGGTT
>NW_017729032.1:123163751-123167019 GCF_001723915.1 Gavialis gangeticus | reverse complement strand
TGGTCAGGAGCCCCTCCCTAATCAGAGCCTCCTGCTGGGGTCTGGCCATGCCCTGCACCTTCCTCAGCTCAGCACTTGCAGTATCATGACACTGGTTGTCATTCTGCTGCTTTACTCAGTTATAGGTTAAGGTGCTATATTTTGTGGCTGTGTGATAGAGTTGCCTGTGTATCTTTAGTAATAGGTTAGAGAAGGATTTGCTTGGGATGACTTGGATGTGGATGATCCTCTGTCAGGCAGGGGATTGGATTAGATGAACTCCAGTGGTCCTGTTCAGCCTTACTTTTCCAGGATTGTGTAATGGAACACACAATTAGTTTTATTTGGTAAGAAATTTCCTATTCACAAATTCAGTTGGACATGGAATTTCCCAAACAATTTTCTACTGAATGATCTCCTACACAGAGACAGGGATGTGGAAGAGGATACTAAAAAGGTTTGGCTATCACATATCTATAACACACTGAGTAATGAGACACAAATTATTTATAACCTCACTGTGCATGCTTTGGTCACCATTAAAAAAATCAGGATCTTCAGTATCCCCATGAGGTAGCATTTGAAATTAAAGTTTTCCATTATAGAGCTGGCAAATATTGCTTTTACAATAGCTTAAATCCTCTGTAGTTCCATTTTTTGTTCATTAGATTTGCATGAGAAAAATAGGACACTGAGTATCAAATAAAATACCATGTGATTCAGTATATAGATCTTATCTGTAGCAGCAGAGTGCAGATACGGAATTTAAGACCTTGATCAGCACACTCCTCATATCTGGAAAAAAGAGTCTTATTCAAGGAGAAAAAACAAAAAACCAATGGCACAAACCCGCTTTGTGGGTATAAGGTGTAATGCTTAGTAGTTGGCAGGCAGCCCACACTTGATGCACTTGTTGAAAGAGGAAAACACTCAGTACTGGTTTAATGAAAGGGCATATGAGGACACAACTAGCAGTCCTAGCCTCCGATGGCATTTAATATCGCAATACTACATCAAGAATGAAACATGCGATAAAAGTCTGCACATTTTTACCAGTGGTTTCTTGGGGGGGAGGGTGCGTGTGTGTGTGTGTGTGTGCACATGCATGTATTGAGTATACACACACACAAACACACAGGACACCAACTCACATCAGTGAATTTTCCCTTCACAAACATTTATTTATAGCATATAACTCAATGTTCTAATTGATAACTTGGCACAGTCCATTTTCCTTTTGATTTGTAAAAAACATTTTTTTAAATCGGATGTTATATCATGGCCAATGAGAGAGATCTAGGTCTCCATTACAAGCTTCCATGTTACTTTGCAGGTATTTATTGGAAAGACTAGCAGCTACTAGGAGCAGAAAGGAATGGTTTACCCTTTTACCATCATGTTTTATTCGTTTTTAGTTTTTCATCAGCTGGAATGTTCTTAGGAAACAACAGTAAGAAGAAGAGGTTCTTGATATTAGTTTGCTTACCATGTTTTAGGAATGGGGGAAAGGGAAGTTTCCAGAGGGAGAGAAAACTGCAGGGCAAATCTCCATTTCCTCCTCTCCAGTCCCTGGGAATATTCCTCCTTAATATTTTAGCCTGTCTATTTCTATCAGAATGTTTTTAAAACGTGCATTTGTTTGTGTTTACAAGAGAAGAGGTTATTGGTAGAGAAACTATGGTCTTTCAGCTGTGATTGTTGAAGAGGCTGAGCATAGTATATCCTGCATAACTCATTGGGAAATACAGGGGCTTATCCCCTTTGGGCATGTCCACATGAGCCTGCACATGCCATATTTGCAGCACAGGCTCAAAATTTGATACCTGGAAATCCAGGTATAAAAAAAAAAACCCTGCAGAAAAAAAAGCAGGGCAGGGCATGGTCCAGGACCATGCCCCAATGCAACTGGGAAGCCAGTCCTCCAGAGAAACACTCAGGTTTCTGGCCAGAGTATCTCTACTGTGCTTCTGCTGCCCCAGCACTCAGAGCACCCTCCCTTAGCATGCTGGGGTAAGCAGAAGCAGGGCAAGGCTGTGATGTGACTGGGACCCAGGCACTGTCTCAAGTAAGTTAAGGATGGTGGTGGGAGGGTTATTGGTGTGTGGGGAGGTGGAGGGGTGTGAGGAGGGGCAGGGGGATGTGGAGAGGGTGTTCAGTGGGTGTGGGAGTGGCAGGGGTTGTGGGGCTAACTAGTAGCTCCTACTGTACAGGGGCTAATGACTGAATTAAACAACAAAATTCTGGGGACAACAAAGGAAAAAACAGGATGGGAGTGTCTTGTGAGCCAAGGGGTCAAAACATGAAAATGAGTGCTCCTGAGGGGGACACCAAGCACACCCCCTGGGCCATGCCCACTGGTCCTTAAAGGCATCCAAGGAGCTGGTGGACACTGTCCAGTGGTGCTCTGGCCAGAAAAAAGTGCAGACAGTGGGCAGCCTTAACATACCCCTTGCCTGAACTGGATGGGCTCCATCACGGTCCAGTTGAGCTTGACTAAACACTCTGCAGAGGCATCCAGCATCTGGAGAGCCTGCACAAAGCAGGGCCCAAAGCCAAAGGCCTAGAGCATGCTTGTGAGGTACGCTACACCCTGTCGAATGCCTTCCCCCGGTCCAGGGACAGGAAGATGAAATGCCCTCCCAGCATGCCAGCTCCAGGAGGTCCCAAACCAGATACAGATTGTTGAAGATGGAATGTCCGGGCACTGTGTTTGTCTGGTTGGGATGGATCATATCATCCAGCATGGACTGCAGGCACAGTGAGATGGCCTTCACTGCCACTTTGTAGTCTGTGCAGAGGTGGGACATGGGACACCAGTTCCTCAGATTATTGGGATCCCTCTTCTTTGGCAGGAGGGTCAACACAGTATGACAAGGGGGCACTTCCTTTGGGTTCGGCTCAGATTGAAGCAAAGGCCTGGCTGAGGACATCCCAGAAGGCCCACTAGAACTCCCTGGTCAGCCCGTCAATGTCCAGTGCCTTGTTACCAGGTGTCAGGCGGTGGGTGGCCGAGAGCTCAGCCAGGGTGAGAGGAGCCTCCAGCTGGTCTTGGTCACCCACACTGACCTGCAGAAGTCCCTCCCACAGGGTTTGACAGGATTTGGCATTGATTGAACCCAGGGTGAAGACCAGTTCGTAGAAGGCTCGCGTGCACTGGCACATCTCACCTGGATCTGTGAAGGGGGTGCCATCACCTGCTAGGAGGCAGGTACTATACTTCTTGGCCCCCTGCCTCCTCTCCAGGGCATAGTTAGTTTCTAGGGTCGGAAGGGACCTGAGCAGATCATCT
>NW_017729032.1:123161167-123162071 GCF_001723915.1 Gavialis gangeticus | reverse complement strand
GACAGTATCAAAAGCCTTCCTGAAGTCTAGGAAAACTAGATGAAGTGGGAGCTGTGGTTCATCTCCCAAAGGAGGTGGACACATGAGTGGACAAATGCACCTTGGGCGCGGTGGTCGTTCAGAGTATGAAGCTTTTCCCAGGTCTCCCAACACTCTCTGCAGAGAGATGGGATGGGTTGGGTCAAGGACCAGGTGCCTCTCCAGCTCCAGCACTTCACGTTTGAGTTGCTCCTGGACCATCTCCCTCTGTGGGGTATGCCTCTGACTGTAGCTGTGGCAAATGAGCCAGATGCACACCTTCCCCACATCCCACCATCTCTGAGTGGAGGGGAAAGATGCCCATTGCCCCAGCCAGGCCAGTCAGAACTCCCAGAAGGCTTTCCTGAAGCCCATGTCCTCCAGCAGACTGGCATGAAAATGCCAGTAGGCTGACCCCATATAAATTTGGTCCAACTGGGAGTGACGTGTCTGCTCCTCCCCCTCCTCCGTGTAGGTGAAGGCAGGGGGGTTGTCAGGGTGACAGGTGTGCCAGATGTCCACCAGGGAATGCTCCATCAGGATCTCCCCAAGAATGCCTATGGTGGCCTGGTTCTGCTCTCTGCCTGACCTGTTTCACATGTACAGGGTGACATTAAAGTCCCTGCTAAGGACCAGGCACTCATGAGGGTTGAGAGTGCCGATAAAGTGGCCACCTGGTGGAAAAATTCTGCTAAATCCAGGTCCTTTGCAGGGGCATGCACATTCAGAAGGTTCAGGACCAGTCCCTGTACTTGGACCTGGAGGTAAACCAGGCGGCACAGCACCACCTCAACTTCCTGGAGAACCTCTGGCTGCAGGCCTGGGAGAACAGGGTGGCCACCACACAAGAGGTGGCCAAGAGGTGACTGAAAAAGACCCTGAATCC
>NW_017729032.1:123125063-123156167 GCF_001723915.1 Gavialis gangeticus | reverse complement strand
GGCCTGGTTCTGCTCTCTGCCTGACCTGTTTCACATGTACAGGGTGACATTAAAGTCCCTGCTAAGGACCAGGCACTCATGAGGGTTGAGAGTGCCGATAAAGTGGCCACCTGGTGGAAAAATTCTGCTAAATCCAGGTCCTTTGCAGGGGCATGCACATTCAGAAGGTTCAGGACCAGTCCCTGTACTTGGACCTGGAGGTAAACCAGGCGGCACAGCACCACCTCAACTTCCTGGAGAACCTCTGGCTGCAGGCCTGGGAGAACAGGGTGGCCACCACACAAGAGGTGGCCAAGAGGTGACTGAAAAAGACCCTGAATCCCCACTCCAGCCACCAGTTAGGCTTGTCAGCCAGAGTCATCAGGGTCTCCTGCAAGAATATCATGGGGTACCCCCACTCCTGAAGGAAGGAGAGCACCTGGCATCTCCAGAGACCCTTCCTGAAGCTGTGGACATTGAGGATCATGATCTTAAATGACTTAATGGCTGGTGGGGTAGACTAGATGGTTCGTCAGGGGCCTCACACACCTCAACACCCAGCATGGAGCCTACTGGCTTTCACAGGACCATTATAAGCATAGAGAGTGTCTACGAAATTGCAGGCCTGCCTATAGATCCAGGCCCCTTGCCTCCCCTCACCAGCACCCTTGAGGATGCTGTCAAAATTTCCCCAGTGGTACAAAGCAAGCTGCATCTTGCTGGTGGACTGCTGGGTGTACTCATGATCAAGGAATGCAAGTAGCTTACCTCTGGAGACTGCCAGGATGGAGAGATCCACAGGCTCCCTGTTGCCCAATGGTTTTAGGGTGTCCTCCTCCTGGTCCTGGGGTTCAGTGGGCTCCTTAGGCACTGTCTGAACTCCTGGGTCTGCTATGACCCCGGGCTCTGGCTGGGATTTGGACAGCTCTGCAGCCCCTTGGGATGGCGGTGGGGGTAAGGGTGGGGGTAGGACTCTCTCACAAGATGGCAGGGCAGAGCTGGAACCCTGAGGTGTCTGCATGGGGTCCTTGACAAGATCAGCTTGTCAGTCAAGGAAGCCACCTTGACCCCCTCTGGTGTGGGACCATAAGGCAGGCTGGTAGGATGTTTTTTCTGGGAAGGGGGGAGACCCATTAGGCACTTGGGTGGCATTGGTGCCTGCCTTGGGGTTCTGGGAGAGAGGACTTTCCCCCTCAGGACTCAATGGGGTGAACCCTAGGGCCCCCATCTCCCCGCAGATCAATGGAGGGGAAGGGTTTCACTGCTGAACCTACCACTGGGTCGGCCAAGGCCTCAGCCTTGGCACTCAGGGTCTCAGGGAGTAGGCGGTGGCCAGCAGAGTGAAGGGCTTCCTCCATAGGCTCCTGCTCAGGACTGTCCAGCAGCCCTGAAGCCTCCTCCACTGGGATTACCTGTTATATCTTTCCCAGAGGTGGGGTGTCGGGCACAGCTGTGAGGCCCCTCAAAGCTGGGCTGCTCTTTCCCCCTGCAAGTCCTGAGCAGGAGCCTGGGAGGTGGTGGGTCAGGGAGACATCTCTACTTCAGAGGGCTTCAGCTGTGCCTAGGCTTTCTGCTTGGCTTTGCACCCGGAGGAGACCTGCACTCACTCAGCCATGGGGTGGTCCTTGGGTGGACAAGCTCTGGTAGGAGAAGGTAGAGGTTGGGAGGGGTGGGGCGGTCAGCTGCTGCCTCCCTCCTTGGGACTCCACAAAAGTTGTTTGAGGGGTGGGGTCCCCTGAGCTTGTGGGGGGGGCTGGGTGTTGTGGCTGGGGTACCAGAGGGGCCTGAGGAGGGAGGGGTGCTGGTGGCTGGGGAACCCCTTTTGCTAGTGGGACCCATCGATGTCTTCCCCGCCCAGCCGATGGGGCACTTGTGACACAAGTGCCCTGGGGCTCAGCACTGGAAGCACCACAGATCCCCCAGTGTATAAAAGACCTTCACCAGGGCCCCCTGAAAAGGAATCACAAGGCACCCCTCAGCCTCCAGCTGCACTCCCACCACCAGCAAGATCTTGACCTGGAGGAAGAATGAGCACACATGGTGGAGGTCTGGGTCGTGGCACCCCAGTGACAGGGCCACCACTGAGGAGATAATCCTACCCAGGGTTTGGAGCTAGAGAAGCAGGGTCCAATTAAGGATTTAGAGTGGGGTGGAGCTGAGGACCACATGGGTCCCTAGTTCTTCTAGGGGCTCAAGGGGGATGTACTTGCCCTCCACCATGAGCCCCCTCTCCACTGCCTTCTGTGAAGCAGCCTCCAAGGCAAGGAAAAAAAAACCCCTTGTCATGAAAGCGGGAGGCTGCCATGATCTTGGGCCCCCCCCACCCCACCAAATCCAGAGCCTGAACTGAGGTCTCAATGTGCGGGTTCTCCTGCTCAGGTATTTGGCACTTCACCCTGTCCCTGAGAGTGAGTGCTGGAAAGGGGGCCCTGCCACCTGAGCTGAAAGGTCTGGCAGTGGAGGGTCCAGGCTGCATGGCTGTGGGTCACCCCACAGGCTCCTGGGCATAGCTGTGGTTCCCCCACTGTGGGGCTGCCTTGGTGGGGCCAGGGCTAGGGCCAGGGACAGGCTGAATGGGTATGCTTGCTGGTGTAGTGCACCTGGTCCCCACAGGTGCTGGTGGTCTAGGCTAGGGGGCAGAGCCTTTGCCCTTCCCACCCCCAGCTGTTGAGGCTGAAGAGAAGTCCTTCCCACTGCCCTTGTCCTAGGTCTCTGATTGTGGGGGATGACTTGGGAGCTTCTCTGGGGGGGCTAGGCTGGGGAAGACCCCCTGGTCCCACTGGCTTCCCATTAGAATCCTGCTTGTCCCCACACTGGCGGTTGTAGGCTTGTCTGTCCTTGAAGGGGGTCTTGTTGGAATCTGCCCCCACCATGGGGCTGCAGGAAGTTCTGTGGGGAGTCTGCCCCCGCAGAAGGCTCTTGTCCTGTCATTGCTTCACGTAAGGGAGAGAGAAACCAAAAAAGAAAAACAAAAAACGCAGAAGGGCTAATGAATCGAACAGGGCAGGTTATGAGGGTTGTGTGGGGAGGGAAAGCAGGGAGGAAGGGAGCTGAAGCTCACTGAGCTACAGCTCTACAGAAAACCCGGGAAAGGTGCAGGAGGAGGGACACACTCAAGGGCTGAAGAGATTTGAGATGGCTTACTCAGCCACACAACAAACACCAAGGCAGGGGGAGTGGACTTACAACACAAAGGCAAAACACACAGGGGAGGCTGCTGAGGCAGATATAAAAGATGGCTGGAGCAGTAGAGGGGCTTCATTTGTTGGAGCTCAGTCCAGGAGCCCTTCGGTCTCCAGCCAGGCACTTAGCAGCAAGGCAGCAGGCAGGAAACAAGACACAGGATCAGATGTGGTGAGGCAGCTGTGAGGGAGTGCAGGAGTAAACAGTCAATTAGGGAAGTAATACTGTGCAAGGTGTTGCAAGGCAGTGTGGCGGGGAATCCCCCCACCCCTTGGAGGAGGGCAGTGGCAGCACAGGTGGTAGCAGCAGTGGCATGTGGTGTATAGCAGAGAACCCCCTGCCCATGGGGATGTGGCAACAGCAGGAGCAGCAGCCGGGGGCAGGAAGGGACATGGCCAACTTCCCTCTAGAAGCACCTGAGGGCAATTAGCCCTGAGCTGCTTGCCAGGGCAGGATTTTATACTGCTGGGGCCAGCACAGGTGCTGCCCCAAGCTCTAGCTGCCCCTTGCTACAGATCCTAGAGGAGCTGGGCAGGGTCATTTTGTCCCAAGTGGCACAACTTGCCCTACAGCAAAGTGCATGTCCAGGCATGTGCGCTGAGGCAGAAATCTCCAGCACAAATTTGTACCTCTCTTATTTGAGCTCCTGCAAGTGCACATGCCTGCATGTGTGGACACACCTTTTGAAACTAAGGCTGCTTCTATTCAGGTGAGTAAATGTTCACTTAGAGATTATGACCTGGGAATATGAGAATATTAGAAATTTGGAAATGATCAATTGGAATATGACTTTGGGCAGTCATGTATGAAAAAAAAGGCCTTAAAGAACGTATCCTGGAATATCTGTGGTGTAAACAACATCACAGATGTCAGTGAGTCAGTGATGTAATTTGTTTTGGTTTTAACAGGAGTAACCAATAACTATAATGAAAAAGTAAAGTAACAAATAATGGTGAAACTACAGCAATTGTAACAGGTGGTGGCATTATTCCACTGGATAGGATAAAAAGAGTAAAAAAGAAAAGAAAAATGTTTCAAAATGTTTATTTGCCCATAAAGCCTTTTTTTTTTTTTAGTGAGTAATGACTGCTCTTTGCTACTTGATAGCTCAGGCAGGCAATACTATGGCAACCAGGCTGCAAAAAGGGTGGAGGGGAAATGTTGCTTAGCAACATGAAGCTTTAGACAGGCAAATACTGGTTTAGAGCACAGCAGTTAAAAATGTCAGCTTCTAAGATCAGGAGAAGGCGACATGATTAAAATATACATCTATCAAAGCAACAGGGAAAGTGAGATGTTGAAGAGAAAACGGATGAAATAAAGGAAAAGAAGAAATGAGAGAACATATATTTATTTATTGTATAAAGTACATGGGTAGCTTTAAAATAAAACCTATAGATCGAAGCTTCTATATTTGAACCTGCAAACTGAACAGTGGAAATGGAGATTATAGGAAGAAAACAGCAGACTGTTCCTTGTCAAACCAACTACCACACCAGAGCACTTAAAATTCCCTAGCCTCTCTTCTGCTGTTTGAGCTTCAGTATAGGATGAAGAACAGACTTTGTTTATCTAGCCTGGATCACCTAAGTGATGATTACTTAATGCCAGCCTCCCTTACATAAGTTGAATTCATGGTGGGGGAGGGATTTAACATTCTTGAGGAATGTGCTAGGAGGAACTCCTGGATATTATTATTAGTACAAACAATTAGCTTATTTACTCAACTAGATGATCCTGATTATCAGATGACCCCTTAATAATTAGAGTGACCTCTCAGCTACATTTACTCAACTTTCTTTTACAACATCAGTCCCTTTATGAATGTTACAATTTTAGAGGCAGGGCCAGATCACACAAATTTGACTTCCCCAGTCCCTACATTCAAAAAAAGAAGCAGTTAAAACACGCTATCACAGTCAAAAAAACACAAAACAGTTTTTCACGCCCATGCTCATATTGTATACCAACATGGGGTATGCAGATAAGGGACACAGTCCCTGTAGTCCAACCTTGCATTACAATGCCGGTATACAAATAAGCACCACAGAGAGGTTGTCACACAGGTAGAGTAGCAACAGGGTCACACATTTTCTAGAACTCTAATAACTTTGTTTCTGTCCTTTGGATTTGCTTCAATTTGTTACGTTTTCCTTGAAGTGTTTTAACCAAACTGGACAGAGTACTCCACTTAGGCCTCACCAGTTGAGCAGGGCAGAAAAATCACTTCCTGTGAGAGAGAGAGCAATGCCCTGGCTCACCATGGGCTTTTGGGGGGCATCTGAACTCCAAGGCCAACTGGCTTGAGGCCTGCACATAGGATGCCTGCCATGGATTTGGGCAGCCTTTTGGCTCAGATCAAGTATTCTGGGGAAATACCATGGCCACTAAGGCTGTTTTTCTAGTTGCAGGGAAAAACCATGCCAAGCTGATACAGCACCTCATGGTGTCTGACAGAAGAGAAGGACCCTCTCTCCTCCTTCACCACCCCGCCTCCCAACCCCAGGCTTAGATGGCTAATATTGTACTTATGTAACCTAGTTGCATTCCCCTCTGCACCCCCATCCCTCTTACGTTAGTTCCTCACTCGGGCACTCTGTATTTCCCTTATGACCTTGTCATTCTTGCTCTTAGCATTTTTTTTACCAAAGTTAACCTGTTTTGGGGAAATACCATGGCCACTAAGGTGCTTTTTCTAGTTGCAGGGGGAAACCACTTCCTTGGCATGGGGTAGTACCCTGACTGAGGTAATGCATAGTTAGCATCCCACTTTTACTTCCAGGGGGAAAATACTGGCTTTATACCAACTTTATGGAAACAGGAGATTCTTCCCTAGCTTGCTCCTGCAGTCATATGGCTGAGGACAAGTGAAACTCCGGGGCATCTGAATCCCAAGTCTCCAGGTTTGCTCCTGCACATGATTTGGAAGCATGTGTAGGAAGGGGTGGAGGATGTTTGCCGGTAGTAGGGCCACATATGGTTCTTGAATGACTCACAGATTTGGAATTGATTTGGCTGATTTGACTTGGGACATGAAAAATTTTCCTTAAAAAAAATAAATAAAAAGTGGGAGTTTCTGAAGCCCCAGGTTGAAGAGTCTGGGAGGAAGGATACTTGCTGGTGGTAGCACCACACAGACTTGAATGACTGAGCTCTGCTCAGTCAACAGAATTCAGAACTGATTTGGCTAATTTGGCCTAAGACATGAAATTTAAAAAGAATAATAATTTTGTGGTGGGGCAGGGGAGACAGCATGATGATGGTGTTGGATCAGGTGGTTTTACAATACCTGTCAGGGGAGATCCCATCCTTTCTTGCCTTGAATGTTTTGGTGTAGTTGAGGGTGGAGACCTGTTCATTGCACTGGAGGCCATCACCTCTACAAGAGTCTACTGTAGTGTACCAATGGGAGGATCCGGGCTACAAATTTTTTGGTAACTGGGCTCTGGGCTCTTCCTCTAGCTTGCTCCTATGGCCTTTTGGATAAGGTCAAGTGAGACTAGGAGGCATCTGAACCCCAAGGCCTCTGGGCTTTCACACAGGATGCCTGCCATGGATTCGGGAGTATCTGAAGTCCTAGGCTGAAGTCTGGGAGGTAGGATACTTGCAGGTAGTAGAACTACACAGACTTGAATGGTTGAGCTAAGCCAAATCAGTTCCAAAGACTATTGACTGAGCAAATTTGGCCTGAGACACAAAATGAATTAAAAAAAATAAATGTGTCGGGGGAGTGTTGCAGGGTGCTGGGGTGTGTCTGATCCTTTAAGGGAGCTAGCAACCTTTGAGGCTGTTTGCAGGTGGGACAGAGAGCTAATGAAAGGCTCACATGACCAGAAGAGGGCTGGGGCTAGAGCTATATAATCAGGGCTGGACACAGGCATGTGCGAACCCATGGAGCACACAATATCCTTAAGCCCTGTGAGGGCCAGGCTCAAGGCCTGAGCAGTTGTTGAACCTGGAGTGGGCAGAATGTAAGTCCATAGGGGCCAGATGGAGGGCCAGGCGCCCAGCAGACAGAGGGGGCCAGGGGGCCACTGCCTGAAAGGGCCAAACATTAAGTGGTAACTCCCATGAGACTTGGGGCATGGTATAGGGAAGGTTAAGTAGTCTTGCAAGGAGCCCCTAAGGTGATCAGTGCTTGGTGGGGGCACAGGCAGACTGACAGGGCCTGCTAGTTTGGGGCATAGGACTACTACTGAGGGGACTCAGAGGCAGCCCAGTGGGGATCAACACAGGCTTAGGTTCATGTAGAGTCCACAGGCAGCCTCCCTTTTATAATCTTTATTCAGATCAAGATGTGGCAGGCAAGATCCAAGGGAAGGGCTGTAGCTGAGCCTGAGCCAGACAGGGGCCACACAGCCACCAGGGAGCATCACAGCCACCCTATGGTCATGGACTTGCTACAGGAGATACCATCTTCTGGGCCTTGAATGACTCAAGTGTAGCTAGAGTTAAATTTAAAATTTAATTTGGAATTGATTTGTCCCTGGGAACAAAATTTTATTAAAAATATAATAATTTTGTGGCCATGGGGAACTGCTTTCGCACTTTTCCCCTATCTACTCCTTGGCTAGAGAGGCAAAAAGCAAGAATGACTAGGGGGCATCCAAACTCCAAGACTTCCAGCCCTGAGGCTGGCATGTAGGTTTTCATCAGTATATTTGTCCATTGTGGGCAATGGGTTTTATAGTCATGCACAGTGTTGGCTGCATTTAATCAACTTCATAGCTCGTTTCCATTGCTGAGCACATGCTACTTTTGACAGCAGTTTAATATTGGCAATGTATTTAGTGATATATTCCTGTATGAGTTTATAAAATGAAGGACCTTTTTCCCCATGCCAACTGGGGGGAAAAAACCTAATTTTGGAATCAAATGAATATGATATTTGAAAAGTACCCACAGAATGATAATGACTTTACAGGCAAGAAAAATGAGGTAGTACAAAAGGCATACCGCATTGTGAGAGGCTTGTTGCCATCGGGGTGGCCGTGATGCCCCCTAGTGGCCCTGTTACTCTTGCTTGGCTCACATTCTAATGTCGCTCCCCCTACATTACTTTCCTGCCATGCCTTGTTGTTAAATATTATAGGTTAACTCAGGGAGGCTGCTAACAAGCCTTAGCATGAGTCCTAATCTCAATAAGTTCTCTCTGGGCCTTCCCTGACACCCCAATGACTTTGAACAAGACCTCAGGATTGGTAAGTCCTTCTCAGCCTGTCTAGGCCCTCGTAGGGCACCAAGAACCTTAAGAGCAAATTGTATACCTCCCATATACTGTGCCCCAAGCCTCATGGATGTTCTGTGATCTTTCTCTTTATACACTTGGACACCCTGGTTCCTTACTCAGTCTTCCTCAGCACTGTCAGACCCTCAGTCCCACACACAGCTCTTCCTCTGGCCTCTTAGTCCCTCTAGTCTGATTTGGCCTTCTCTGGGCTTATGGACCCTTTGGCCTGGCTCCACCTTTCCCTGGGTTCTTGAACCTTTGGGTTAGGGTCTCAGCCTTTTTCTAGGCTCCTGGGGCCCAGTTTCAGTCTGAGGCTCCTAGGTTACTGGTCCTTAAAATAGGCTTTGAACCTGCCCCAACAGGGCTCAAGGCTAAACAAATGGGATAACCTCAAATAAACAAGAAGCATCACTGCCCTCTGGCAGTCACATCCCCACTACGGCTTTAACATAAACAAGGGCCACTTACCTATAAACCCAGTCTTTCTTAGCCCAGTTCCCAGACTTGCAGGGTTGTCCCAAAACATCTAGTCATTTCAGGAGCTCTGCAGCCAGGACCTCCTTACTTCTTGGTTGCTGGGGAGAGACTACTTGACTGGGTTTATGTAACACCAGCCTGAATCCCTCATTAGCAGGGATCCTTGTTTTCTCTGATTAAAAAAAAATCCCCAATTTTCAGATTAAAAAAAGGAACCCCAAATCCACATTTTGCTGTGATAAAAATGAAACACCAAAATATATATAGCTATCATGGGGAAAAGTGGATTTTGGGTTCCTTTTTTTAATCTGAAAATTGGGGATTTTTTTAACCAGAAAAAATGAGGATCCCTGCTCATTAGCTCACCTCTGCCACCTGCAAGTAGCCTCTCTGCCTACATGTTCTCTTAAAGGAGTGGGCATATCCCAGTGTCCTGCTACACACCTATACTAAGGTATAAGATACTTATCTGGATCTTTTAGTTGGGGATGATCCTGCCTTGAGCAGCAGGCTGGAGTAGGTGACATTGTGAAGTCTATTCCAACCTTACTTTCCCATGATTCTATTTATTTAGTTAAAAATAATTAAAAAAATGGGGACTTTTGAAGGCTCAGGATGTCCCAAAAATTAAATAATCACCAGAGATCCTGACTGTCTCTGATTTAAAAAAATTCCCAATTTTTTCGTTAACCCCCCCCCACCAATCACATTTTTCTGTGATTTAAATGAAACACCACTAATATATAGCTATGTATATAGTGGTGTTTCATTTAAATCATGGAAAAATGTGGATTTGGAATTACTTATTTTTAACTGAAAATTAGGGTTATTTTAAAATCAGAGAAAACCAGGATCCCTTATAATCAAGTACTAAATAAATACACAGTTACCAGAGTTACTGTGCAGTCATACCGGCAAATGTCTTTTAAGTGATACTATTGTGCAGTAGCCTCATAATACTGTGCAGTAGCATATTAGCACTGTTGGTAGTGTGATGCACTACTGCACAGTAGTATTCAGCTACTGCACAGTCAGCATCTCATTTAGATATGCCCTGTGAGGTACTAAATCAGCAGTGGGCAAAATGGCAGATCCAGTTGGTGGCTGGATTTCATTTCTCAGCAGCCCCTGCCCATATTATTGCAGCTGGTTTCCATGACAATCCCAGGAGGGACAGGGCCATGACAGTGCAGAGCTGGGATTTCCATGGAGACGAACACCAGCAGTGTTGGCAAAGTGCGTGGCTAGGCGGGTAGGTGCTTTGGGGCTGAGGGCGGTATTTTGCAGCAGTGCCAGCATGATCTGGAGCTGGGGCAGAGCCACGATCTGTTGCTCACACACACCAGGCAGAGGTGTGCAAGCAAAAGGTTGTGGCTCTGGCCCACTGCCCACATGCCTTGGAAATGGGTGCAGGGAGTGGATCGCAGCTCTGCACCAGCTCCAGACCATGCCATCACAGCTGAAAAATCCTGACCTCAGCCCCAGCCCACCTCCCTGCCCAGCCCCATGCACTGCCAGCATTGCTTGGCCTGGTCTCCATGGAAACCCCAGCCCCATGCTGTCAGCCCTGTCCCTCCTGGGGTCTCCCTGGAAACTAGCCAAACTGTAATGGGCAGGGGCTGCTGGGAAATGGAATCCACTGTGGTATGAAAGTAGCCCATTGCCTAGACTTTGCCTGTCTCTATACAAAATTAATACATATTAGGCTGCCCTGATCATAGAATCATAGAAATTTAGGGATGGAAGGGACCTCAGGAGGTCATTTAGTCCAACCCCCTGCTCAAAGCAGGAACATCCCCAACTAGATCATCCCAGCCAAAGGTTTGTCTAGCCCTGTCTTTAAAACCTCCAAGGATGGAGCTTCCATCACCTCTCTGGGTAACCTGTTCCAGTGTTTTACTGCCCTCCTAGTGAGAAAATTGCTCCTAGTATCTAACCTAAACTTCTCTTGCTGCAACTTGAGACCATTGCTCCTTGTTCTGTTATCTACCACCACTGAGACCAGTCTAGCTCCATCTTCTTTCAAACCCCCTTTCAGGTAGTTGAAGGCTGCTATTCAGTCTCCTCTCAGTCTCTTCCCTAGACTAACTAAGTCCAGTTCCCTCAGTCTTTCCTACTATGTTCTCCAGCCCCCTTACCATTTTTGTTGCCCTCCACTCAACTCCAATTTGTCCACATTCTTTCTGTAGTGGGGGCCCAGTACTCCAGATGTGGCCTCACCAGTGCTGAATAGAGGGGAATAATCATTTCCCTTGACCTGCTGGCAACACTCCTACCAATGCAGTTCAGTATGCCATCAGTCTTCTTCACAACAAGGGCACATTGCTGGCTTATATTCACCTTACAGTCCACTGTAACCCCCAGGTCCTTTTCTGCAGAGCTTTTGCCCAGCCAGTCAGCCCCCAGCCTATATTGGTGCATGGGACTGTTCCATACTAAGTGCAGGATGGAACCCTCTTGTCCTTTTGGAACCTTATGAGATTCCTTTTGGCCCAACCCTCCAATTTATCTAGATCCTTCTGAATCCTAGCCCTACCCTCCATCTTATCTATTAATCCCTCCAGCTTGGTGTCATCTGTAAACTTGCTGAGGGTATATTCCATGCCATCTTCCAGGTTGTTGATGAAGATATTGAACAAAACCAGCCCCAGGACCAACCCCTGGGGCACTCTACTTGATACCAGCTGCCAACTAGACATCAAGTCCTTGGTTACTACTCTCTAAGCCAGAAGGTCCAGCCAGTTTTCTGTCCACCTGACAGTCCTTTTATCCATCCCATACTTCCTATGCTTGCCTGGGAGAATGTTGTGGGAGACTGTAACAAAAGCCTTGCTAAAATCAAGGTATACCACATCCACCAATCTCCCCACGTCCACAGAGCTAGTCATCTTGTCATAGAAAGCATTCAGGTTGGTTAGGCATAATTTGCCTTTGGTGAATCTATGCTGATTGTTCCTAATCACCTTCTTCTCCTCCAAGTGCTTAGAAATGGATTCCTTGAGAATCTGCTCTGTGAATTTACCAGGGACTGAGGTGAAGCTGACTGGTCTGTAGTTCCATGGATCCTCCTTTTCCCCTTTCTTAAATATGGGCACTATGTTTGCTCTTTTCCAATCATCCAGGACTTCTCCTGATAACCATGACTTTTAAAAAATGATGGCCAATGGCTCTGCAATCACATCAACCAACTCCCTCAGCACCCTGGGTACATCCCACCCAGCCCATGGACTTGTACACATCCAGCTTTTCTAAGTAGTCCCTAACCTACTTTTTCACCACCAAAGGCTGGTCACCTCCTCCGCAAACTTTGCTGCTTGGTGCACCTCCTCCCCAAACTGCTGCTGGGAGCTGACCTTGCCTGTGAAACTGAAGCAAGGCATTGAGCACTTCAGCCTTTTCTGCACCCTTTGTCACAAGGCCACCTTCCCCATACAGTAAGGTACCCACACTTTCCCTCATCCTCCTCTTGCTACTGACATACTTGTAGAAACCCTTCTTGTTACCCTTCACATTCCTTGCTAGCTGCAACTCCAATTGCGTTTTGGCCTTCCTGACTTCATCCCTGCATGCCCAAGTAATGCTCTTACATTCTTCCCTAGTTATTTGTCCAAGTTTCCACTTTTTATAAGTTTCCTTTTTGTGCTTTAGTTTACTGAAGAGTTCCCTGCTAAGCCAAGCTGGTCTTCTGCCATACTACTAGTCTTTCTGCACATCTGGATGGTTTGTTCCTGCACTCGCAGTAAGGCTTCTTTAAAGTACAGCCAGCATTTCTGGACTCCTCTCCCCCTCAGACTGTCTTCCCAGGGGATTCTGCCCATGAGTTTCCTGAGCAAATTGAAGTTTGCTTTTCTGAAGTCCAGGGTCCTTATGCTGCTGCTCTCCATCCTTCCTTTCCTCAGGATCCTGAATTCTATCTTCTTCTGGTCACTGCTGCTCAAATTGCCATCCACTACTACATTCCCCACAATCTTCCTGCTTTGTGAGCAGCAGGATAGCACTTGCACCAGGAAGTTGTCCCCAGTACTCTCCAAAAACTTCCTGGCTTGCCTGCACACTGTTGTGTTGCACTCCCAGCAGATGTCAGGACCTGTGATCAGGAAACTTCTGTAAGCTGTTTGAATTAAGCCTCATTCACCACTTTCTCCTAATGTACAGTAGCAGATTTGCATGGTTTTTAAGTGACACTAAATGCATAGTAGACTATTTTACTGCAAATTAGCATAATGTCATGGGTTTTTATGTGATGATTTAATGAGTAATAAATAGGTATCTTGGTTTTCTCTGATTTAAAAAAAAATCCCCAATTTTTGGTTAAATATAAAAGCAACCCCAAATCCACATTTTTCCCATGATTTAAATGAAACACCACTAAGACATAGGTATGTATATAGTAGTGTTTCATTTAAATCAAGGAAAAATGTGGATTTGGGGTTACTTTTTATTAACTGAAAATTGGGGATTTTTTAAAATCAGAGAAAACCAGGATCCTGGGTAATAAAGTGCATTAAAGTGCACATGTAGATGCACCCCCAGAGACCAATAGTGCACAGCCTAGAGAACTGGTCTCATAAGCTGAATCAACCTATTTAGGCACTGCATTGCTGTGATCTATATCCCATCTGTCTTTCCCATTTATATGTCATCCTTTCCAACAAAGGCTCAAAGCACCTTACAATGAGAGAACAAAATAACTTATAAAAAAAGAAGAGTGAATAGGAGAGCAAACATCAAGTTCACTCATCAGATGGCTTTCTTGTTCTTTTTTTTCTTTGTTTTAAGGTGGAATCAGTCAAAAATAGTCTGACAAATCAGTCTTCAATTGAAAAATGCAGATTCAATGGAATCAACATGGTCTATTTAAATATCCTGATTGTCACAACTTTTGATGGAAACCAGTTGCTGGCCTCTCTTCCAGGGACTGCTCCATGCTTGTTTTACAGCCTTGGTTTGGCCAGCTGCCATGAACCAGTGGCTTCTAGGAACCCAGCCTTTCTGCTTGCCCTACAACTCCCACTAGCCACCTCTTGGGGGTGAGTGAATCCCTAGACTGAAGATTCCCTGCCTCCTAAACCTTGATGTTCCTAGCTACTCTTTCTAGGATTTCTCGATTCCCTGGGTAGCCAGGACTGTAGGAAATGTGGAGCCTAGGGAACCAGCTGTCTCAGGAGTCAGGGAAATAGATAATTATGTTTATGTTTATTATTCTAATTTTAAATTATTTTATAAAGCTGCAACTGTAAGTGGCTTGCCTAATTTTCTCATTCTAATGGTCTCCTGTTTGATTCTTTGAACAAAAAAAAAAGATACATATTCAGTACTATAAACAAAGTAGAAGTTTTTTTGGTATGGCAGAACATAATTCTGGGCCAAGACAACTACGTTAGAAATATGCTTTCCATTAGTCCCATTGCTTTATTTAGCATTTATATTAATGTATTACCCAAAGTGTCAACTTAATTCATTACAACTTAATTCATTACTGCATCAAAAAGGAAAGGAAGGAAATAAGACAAATGCTTGGATAGTAAAAACATCTACTAATTTATAGAGTGTGTATAAACAATATAAAAATAACATAAATAATATGAAATACTAAAAGTACATAAACAACATTACATTAAAATTACATAAATGTAAAAAAGTAAGTACAATAAAAGGTAAAAAAAATGTATTCAGAATTCTGAATTTTCAGCTGCTCTAGTTTTAATACATAGTCCCTAAACATGCTATTAAAATATGGATCATGATGACAAGATGCTACTGGTAAAAGCTTTTGGGGTTACTCCTGTAATATGATCCTAAGGCAGCAGCTGATGCTTCACCGCCAGATTGTGAGCTCTAGTAACTTATTGCAGATAAAATCTATCATCTTACCTTTGCTGTCTCCTCTGACTATATCCTTACACCACAACTAAAATTTAAGTCTTGTCTGGATTGAATATCCACTTGCTCGCTCATATCCATGTCCTAGTTAGAAGCAGACACTGGTTCAAATGCTGAGAAGCACCATCCAAAGTTGGGTAAGATGAAGACTTACACAGGACAGCTATCAATGTACTAAAAATAGCCTCTCCCATGCCTCCTTGTTAACCAGCCTTGGAGCTCTGCCTGCATACTGGAAGTGGGGATGTGTTTGGGAGGAACTGAACACTATTCTGTGGCACCAAACACTTGGAAGCTCTTTACAAGCAAATGCCTAATATCTTCCCAAATACCTATTGAAATATATCTCAAGGGAAAAGAATGAAGATGCTGAAGGACTGCTCCATTCACTTGTGTCAGGGTCCACTGGTGAGTCAGATGCAGATCTTGACCAAAGACATAAAAGATTGTTGATGGATCTAATAATACCAGCATGTTCACTGGGCCTTTATCCATCTCCAGGAAGATTGAGATCAAAGAAATCAAAGGCTAGAAGCTACTGTGAAAGCTGTCTGATCACAGTTCTTTTTGAGCAAAAGCTACACTAATGCTTCTTTCAAAAGAAAAGTTACCCTGTCCTCTTTAAGAGGGACACTCTTTAAGAGGGGCACAGACAAGAAACTTGGTACTTCTATGCTGGCCTTCACCAATCAGGAAGCACGTGGCTCACAGCACATGTTGTGGGACAGGGAGAACTTCCTTAATGCATCTAGTGCCCCAATGATAGTTATCAGCTGACAATTTATCAGAGTAGCTGGAACTCAAGAATGTACTTTCAAACCACAAGAAAGAAACAAGGCACCTATAATTTGATCAATGCTACCCATGATAGTCATCTTCAAGGATATGATTTTTCTTCTAGCACATGGGTGCCATTGAGTTTTTCAAGAAAATACAAAAACTGCTTTACCTTGACAAAGGAAACCATGTCCTTGTGTAGGCAGACTGTTTCCCTCACTTTATGTGGATCCTGTATGTGCGAATTTGCTCTTATGCAATGACCCTTTTTATACCAAAATGTGTTATATGTGAGGTAAATTCACTCCTATGCAATTGGTGTGGTGGAAGCCAGCAGTCAGCTACTTTGTGTAGTGCATTGTGGCAGCGATGCGCACCAATGTATAGTCTCCTGTGTGGATCTGTGCTCCTCGCTTGTTGTCTGTGACACGTGTTTCTATAGTTGCCATCCCCATTATGATAGTGCCCTGTGCTTCTGTGTACCGTCTGGTGTTGGTGAGTACCAAAATTGTCTTGTAAAAGTGGTAGAAACGGAGGTCAGTACAGTCAAGGTCTTGGAACGTATCCCTATTAGTTACATTATAAAGTGGGTTTCCTTTATGCAAATTTGAGTTAAGTGCCATTTTCCAGGAACTCATGTACAGCATAAAGCAACAGAAACCTGTACTCCATTCATATTGAGTTTATCTGGCTTGTATGACTTCAATGAAATTAAGCTATATGCGATTCACCCATATATGACTTTCTATTACTCTGAAGGCAGGGCAGATTTGTACCCTATAGATTAACTATATCAGAGATATAGCAGAAGTGTAGCATGAGTTTTCATGAGCCTGAGTTGATCCTGCCTTCTGCCTGATTCAGACTTACTACCTCTTTCTGTCACTCTGCCAGTCATAAAACACTTATTACTAGATTTTTTTCATGAGCAACCTGAAACACGCAACTGCAAAAAATATCACACAAACTTTCTTTCTTAATATATCATCTTCTCAGAAAAATAAGTAAAGGAAGGAGAATGGCAGTTTACATCAAATATACTGTTACTGGTTACAGTCATACATAATTAAAAAAATTACAGGACTTGTAGTGCTTGTAGATTAAAATTCTAACTAGAAAATTAAAGTGATGATACTCATGGGAAACTATAACAGATCCTAAAACCACTGGAAAATAGAATTTCTTCTTAAATATTTGTGTGTAATTTTGAAGAAAATATCATGGGTAACTTCAACTTGAGGGGATATCTGTGGTTTGTAAGAAAATCATGCATGTGGATTTCTTAGTACAAAAAGTTATGCATTAAAAGACAGGGTAATGCAATATTAGATCTTATTCTGACAGAGTTAATATTAACCTAAAAATTAATGGGTTTTTGGTTACCGACGATGATGAATAGGTGACATTTACTTTGTGTATATAGAATATGGAAACAACCAGTAAATATAGTCAGAACTTTATAAGAGCCACTTCATAAAAGTGTAAAGCAACTTTTGGTATAAAAGACTGGGAATGCATTTAACATCTAAATGTCAACAAAATTACACTGGGCAAAAACCATCCTGGTTAAGGAAGATGTGAAAGCAGAGATAAAACAAAGAAAACCCAGCATACAAAGAGGAGAAAATAAGATAAATCAATCATCATGAATATAAGTTTCACGTTTAAACCTGTAGGTGACTGATAAGGGAAGCTAAAATAATCAATGGGATATAAAACCAATAAATAATATTATATACGCAAGATGTTTAACAAGTTAAAGGGCAAACAAACCATAGGTTAAGCATAGGTCATTGTTAGATGCAGATGGTAAAATAATAAATAGTAATGGAGAAATGTTCAATAGATGTTTCTGCTCTGTATTTAGAATGAAGCAGAAGGATGTCTCCATCACATATGTAGTTGTGGGTGAAATAAAAAGTTTACCATCTGTAACAAAGGGGAATGTGAGGAAGCATCTGCTAAAATAAAACATTTTCAAATAAACAGGCCTAGTCAAGTGTTTTAAAGGAACTAGTGGAGAACCAAAATGCAGGCTCTCTCTAGAGGATGGGAAACTATTTTTCAAAAAGTAACACGCAGAAAAGAATCTGGTGGTCATCACAGATAAGTGGCTAAACATGCAAAGCTGTGGCTAAAAGAGCTAATGCAATCTTAGATATTAAAAAGAGGATATCATGTAGAAGGCAATAAATTATCTTGCTGCTCAGAATAGCACTAGTAAGGGAAGCTATTATGTCCCCACTTAAAGAAAGATGTAAGAACACTGGAAACATCAAATAAGGACCACAAAATAATTCAGGGCTGAAAAACTGGCTTTACAATGTAAGTTTTAAGAAACTTAATTATTCAGTGTATTAAAGAAAGCTTAATAATAATAATAATAATAATAATAATAAGTAACTTAATCACTGGGTGTAGGTACTTGTGTTTGGAAAGTAGGTTGATAATAAAGACTTTTGAAACCTCTACAGTAAAGGCATAACAAGAATCAGTTCATCATGTGCCATCCTCATATTGGCTAATGAGACCTTGCATTGCATGGCACTTGAAAGCCATTGCAGGAAAAAAAAAAGTCATCTTAACTAAGTCTCTGTGAAATGTTTTAGTTTTGATGAAACAGCATTTTCTTGTGAAAATGGTTTTGTTGAAAATATTCCAACTAACTGTAATGTGTACTGTATTAAGGATTTGAACCTAAAAAAGAAGAAACCCACAAGTAATATATATGTTGGCAAGACTTTTTTCTAACATCTCCTAAAATTTTACTTTGTTGGACATGTCCACAATCTTTGCAGTTAATTATAGGAGTCTCCTAAACAACATATTTTAAATCCATATGAATCAGATACTCTGCTGAAACAAGAAGATACCGTGCATGATGATCTTTTTGCTTCAGCCCACTATTATAGTTCATGATTTTGCATTTGTTTTTTTCTGGACCCTTTTTTTCCCCCATGATATCAGATATTGACACACAAGCCCCAGGCTTCAATTGATATGCTGTACTAGTTAAGATGACTGTAACAGAGAGTGAGAGGCTCCGGTTATGTAAGGAATCCACACCTCACGGAAACTGCAGTGGCTTGAAAACAGGCTCATAACCAGAGTAAACAGAGCCTCATGAGCAGGGATTCTGGTTTTCTCTGATCTAAAAATACCCCCAATTTTTCATTAAAAAAGTAACCCCAAATCCACCTTTTCCCATGATTTAAATGAAGCATCACTAATATATAGATCTATATATAGTGGTGTTTCATTTTAATCATGGGAAAAGGTGGATTTGGGGTTACTTTGATTTAAACCGAAAATTGGGGATTTTTTTTATATCATAGAAAACCAGTATCCCTGCTGATGAGGGCAGTTGTCTGCCAAAAAGGAGAGTAGTCAGTTAAGTAGTCAGTTAGGAGCGACTTAAAGCCAGGAGGCTCTTGCCCCTTTAGGAAGCTGCAGCAGGCTCAGAGGGGTGTGCGGGTCCACAGCTGCAGAAAGGCAAGAGCTGGGGAAAGCACATGACAAAAAGGGGGTCTGGCTTCCAGGCTATAAACCCAGGGTCTGAACCAGTGCAGGCAGTCTGGTCCTGCATGCTGATGGCTGAGGAGATCCTAAGAGATGACTGCTGCACATAGAGTAGCAGGAACCCAAGCTGTTCTCTGGAGCTATCCAGGGGGAACTAAGAGAACCTGGTGGCCTGAGTACGGTAACAACCCAGAGCTGGGTAAGCTTTTAGTTGGGAACAGTGTCTCATATTTAAGTTGTAATTTAAGTTGCATACCAGGGGACTGGATTATGGCTATGGGGTAGGTCTGGAGGCCACGGAGGGGTGCCTGGTATGGCACTCAGCATTAGGCAGCTTAGCTTGGGTCATAGACCAGAGGGCTGAGTACTGAAGAAGCTGAGCTCAGGGACCAGAGGGCTGAAGGTGGAGCCAGTAAGGGCAGCCCAGCTTCAGGTCAGGCACCCCAAGGGCTAAGGGCTGGCCCAGAGCGAGACACAGGGGTCAGGGGCCCAGGGATACAGAAAACAGGCAAGGCTGAGGCTGAGAAAGCTGGGCCTGAGTCAATGGGCCAGGGCTGGAGGGCTGCAGCCAGAGAAAAGGGAGGCTAAAGCCAGGAGGCTGAGGTCTCTACAAGGGACAAAATGGTGTACAGAATAATATCTGCAAGATATGGGCATGGTTCTAGGGATGGAAGGAGGCCATGAATGTAGTCCTTAATGTGAGTAGGACATAAGGAACTGGTATGGAGGCAGAAAGAGAGAGCACCTTAGGCTCACCAGCCTCTGAGGACAGCTTTCCTTCATCAAATTTTACAACAAGATGTGGTAGGTGAGGAGCCAAAGTGGGACCTTGGAAGACAAGGACAGGAGTCAAGGGGCCACTTACTGAGTTTTGGCAAGCTGTCGAGGGCCACATGGGTAGTCCTGCCCCTTGACAAGTGCCCTGCCACCTAGTTACCATCTTGTGACGAGAAGTCCCGCCCTATAACCCCTGACCTTTGTCACCAGAAGTCCCTCTCCTTGACCCCAGTAGTGTTCCTTTCAACAAAGGGATTGCTGTCTCGGAACCAGAAAAATACCAAATTATATTCTAAAAATTGAACGTCTACAACTTTCATTAATTTGATTTCAAAAAATATTTTTGTCCTGATTTACGTGTGTTTGTGCAGTGTACATAGATGTGATTGCACACTAACTTAAAATTAAGTCTTACTCTTGTATATTGTGGGGGACATGGGGGGGTGGGTATAAGTTTGTATGGAGCTGTGGGTGTGTGGCTATGTAAGGTGTGGGGTTGTGGAAGCATGTGGATGTGTGTGGATATGTGGGGTGTTGGTGGGTATGGGGTTTGTGAGGGAAGTGTGGCTGGGGTGAGGGTATCTGCATGTATGGCAGTGTGAGGGGGGTGTGGGTGAATGTGTATGGTAGGGTGTACATGTGGGACTCAATCTACAAACACACACACATGCACACACTCTGTCCCTCCCACATTGCATGGATGCACCTCCCCCCCTGGCTCCTGGCCCCAGGGTATCAGCATGGACCCTATGTTCCCACACCAGAGCATAACTCGAATGGGAGCTACGTGGTGCAGGAGCAGCTGGCAGGCAGGCAGGGAAGTGGTGAAAGTGGCCACAGGCAGGGGCAGTGGCAGCAAGTGGGCGTGAAGAGTGCAGTGATAGCTAGGTGAGAGCATGGGGCCTGCACCAGTGTCCCAGGGCCAGTGCTGGCAGGGCCCAAAGCAGGGTGGCAAGAGCATGGGACCCAGGCCAGTAGGCATCTATGAAGCTGGGCTAGCTCCCTGCATTCCTGCTAGTGCAGCCTGGCCTAGCTCCATAAACCCCTGCTGGCCCATGTCCTGTGCTCCTGCCACCCCACACTGGCCACTGAAATGGGCCCAGCATTCCCACCCAGCTATTGCTGCGTTCCACATGCCTGCTAGCTGCCACTGTCCCCTGCCTGCTGCCACTTTCACTACTTCCCTGCCTGCTTCTGCACTATGTGGCTCCTAGCTGCATGGCCAGACCATGGGACTCAGCAGGAGCCAGCCCAGCCCAGAGCACTGGGGTGATCCCTATGACCCTCCTCTGCCCTCCCACTTTTCCTTGAGTCTCCCTCTGGCACAGGGAGGTGGGAACAGCCCCAGGGTCCCAGGCCAGAAGGGAGACTCAAGGTAGAGGCTTCCAGGTAGGTGGGATGGGAGCAGGGGTGTTGTGGGGTCAAGGCCTGGTGGGCCTTGCATCTGGATTGCTGAGTCCTGCCAGCTTCCCCTGGGTCCTACTGCCCCTTGCTCCCGTCATCTTTGATGGAAGCCAGGAGCACATAAATGTTAATTTTCTAAATTTTTAAAGGCCCTGCAGGCTGGATAGAATGGCCTGGCAGAACAGATCTGGCCTGTAGGCCACATTTTGCCTCACCTGCTACAATGACATATGCAGTTGTGCTATTACTAGAAGGAAAAAGCTCAACATTCAGGACATTCTTCAACTATTTGAGAGCAAAAATTTGTCAGTTAATAGAAAAGCTCTTTAAATAAAAATGTGACCAATTTCCTGCTGTTTGGAACACAACACATAGGGTGTGAGCTCCAAAAATGAATCAACTTTGCATCAGTGCTGATGGACTGTGTACTGCAAGCACTGTCGTCTCAATGCTTCCCTTCTTTGTCTGAAACAGTGGTTGTCAATCTTTTTAGACTCAAGGCACCCCTTGGAAAAGCCAGCTTTTAGGTTTCATTCTGTTTGCCTACAGAAAAATAAAGGCGTTTCTGTTGTGAAGAATTCAAAGGCCACAACTATGCATTTCTATTTGAAATCTCTGGGTTTATCTTGTGAATCATGTTTGTAAACCTAACAGTACTAACACTGTGTGGTTCCCCACAGCATCCTTGAAAGGATCACAAGACATACCAGGGTGCCGTGGTACCCTGGTTAAGAATTGCTGGTCTAAAAGAAGTCTTAAGACTTGCACACTAAAGAGAATGTACTGACAGCAAGGTAAAATATAGTATCCAGAAACATATGCTGCTCTGTGAGAAGACCACAAACTATATGAAATTTCCAGTTTTCCTTTTTAAAATGAACAAAAACTCAAGTGTTTTACAAAGTACAGCATGACCATATATTGGCTTCTGATGAGCCTGAGCCAAAGTTGAAGGACTATTATGTTGTGTAACTCATAAGAGCTCTTATAAAAGAGAAATAATTCATAAGGCATAACCTTTTTTTCCCTTTGTCTAATACAAAGAAAAAAAGAGAGACTGAGGGTGTGCTGGCTACAATGCCTCTTAAGAGCCAAGTATTCCCTTTGCTTTACCAGCCAACCTGATAATTTGTAGCATTTGGTCAGGTCCCTGCTGCAGACTAATAGGCCCACTTTTTTATAGGGTCAGTAACCTTGAAGTAGAGCGCAGGATCTCACTCATCAAGCAGTACTCTCCACCCCACCTCCTTCATGGTAACACTTGTGGAATAAGGCATTACAAACAACCTTAGAATTGTCAGAATCTGCTATAATTGTGCATAGATGCATCAATCTATCATTCCACCCTGTCATTCACCCATCCATTAAAAAAATCCCCAAACAATATAAGGTTAGGCACAGCTAATAACTGTAACTAATAATGAGACACATGAGTTGTTAGTCACTACCATTTCACTCTGCTAGTTACAGGTGACAATCTGTTGTAAAGTAACTGATCACTTTTTACTTAACCTGGGGGGATGAATTATGAATTAATCTCAGGTAAAGTAAAAATGTGATTAATTTATAATCTTGTTAATAAGGACAGACTAGGGAATTTTCATTTAATGAACTGATATATTTGCTGAATGAGGACTAAGAAAATAAAAATTTCAATTTAAAACTACTTTTAGCAATTTTTAAAACTATAACACAATATTGTACATGATGTATAATGCAAAAGAAATGAAAACATAGAAAAACATGGAAAAATAGCATGTGATTTATGATAAAGACTATATCAGAATGTGCAAAGGGGACATACTAAGGTTGCATAAACTATCTTAGGCTACATCTGTTGAGAAAACCAGCTTTATCCAAACACATTTGAACTTTGAAGCTGAATAGTCCCAGGCTTAGCTAGTGCTTAGATGAGAGGCCATCTGCAAATCCCAAATGCTGTAGGCAGCCCTATTCCATCCTGGACTCCATACACTTGTACTTGTCTGATCTTGGAAACACAATGGTCTTGGCTAGGACTTGGAAGGGAGTGCCAGTTTCCATTGAGAAAAGCCAAGGGGTTGTGGTCAAACCCTGGGATACTACTAAACCATAAAAATTGAACAAATGGCAAAACTTCATTCATTTGGCCTCATTTGTCACTGTTCTGCTGTTGGTCTGAAATAAAAGGAAAGAAGACTCTCTTCATTCTGGCATTTCCTTACTTTAGGCTTCCCCTGGAAACCTTCTTCTTCTAAAGTAACTTTAAAAGTTATTTTAGGGCTTTGACACATACATGGGCACAGCCCCCACAAATAACAACATCTGTATTATTATTATTATTATTTAGTATTACTTGGAAGAAAGTTTTGCATGGATTGGTTATAGGCTCCTCCTTTCTTACAACAGGTGAGTATGTTACTCAGCTTAAAATTATCCTTAAATAAAAGACTAGCAAACTTACGACAGAATGCTTTTGATTCTTTATTCTATTTTCTGAAGAAAACTAGGAGAAAACAATGGGTGTCTGATGCCATCTGTTACTTATTTGACAGCAACTATCTGAAGAGCAAACACCCTGATCCTCTAAATCCAAGAGAGACTTTATGAACTGTAATACAAGACAAGGAACCAAAAAAAAATAAAAGAGAAAAAATAGAAAATACATACAAAAACAAACATCAGCTAGCATACAAAAAACTGTATGAAGGCCAAAGGATGGAAGGTCATAATGGAAACTATGGCAAGAACAGTAAATTGCATTTTATAGTTTCTACTGGAAAACATATGTTATATAAAACTGCATTACTTTCTCCTAAGATTTTTTTTTCCTCTCAAGCAATTTGATTTATTATAAAAGACAACAATTTGTTCACAAGATGAGCCAGGTCCAAGGATCTTCCACATAGGCTGGGGTAAGAACAAGAGGGAAAACTAGTTTCCCAAAGCACCTGGCAACAAGGGACCCAGCTGAGGCATCTTACATTCCTTGTCCTCCCTTGACATCAGCAGTCTGCTTTGTACAGTTTAGCTAGTTGCAGCAGTCAGATGACAGAAATAAACTGAGTGTAATCTCTCCTTCCCCTTTGTCTTCTTCAAAGCCCCGCCACCCGTACTCTCCCTCTGCTTTGCCTTCCTCTACTCTTCAATGCCACCCCAAACAGTCCTATCTATTTGTCCTCCTCTTTCCATTCTCTACATAATAGAGGATGTGACAGCGTTAACAAATGATGTTCCAACATTCACTTGGATCACTCACTCATTCTAAACCTGTATCACAACTTGCATTTGTTTTGGAGTTTGGTTTTGTTTAATTGTAGCACAAACTGTGGGACTGGACCTGCTCTCTCACTCTGTACTTGTCCAATGCCTATCATGGTCACCATGGTCAGCAGTAGCGAATTAATGGTGCCTTTTGGCACTGGATTGTAGGAAGATGCATTGATGCATCTCCCCAAAGATATCTTCATAAATTATCCAATTTTTCTTCCACCATTATCTGCCACTAACAATAAAGAACAGGATCCAGCTTTCCCCTTTAAATTGTCTCAGGGACATTCCTCTCCAATACCCAGAATGTTAACCCTGACAGATCTTGGCCCTAAAGCCTTAATTGTATTTTCTAATATTTATATGCAGTGAAGGAGATATAGGGTAGAAAGGTCAGAGTTGGGGAAATTTATGAAATGGAAACATATCATTTGTTTGGAAAGTGGAGTGCTGAGGCTGAGAGAATTAAAAAGAAGCAATAGTATTTAGGCCTGCTTGACTGGCTGGCAGTGCTCCTGTCTTCAGACAGTGTGCTAATTTTTAAGGCTTGCAAGATCCCCCTGGGGCCATTCAATTAGTTTAGAAGTGAAATCTGTGGAAGGCAGGGCAGACTTTAATGACAGGCAATAAACACAAGAAATGGGGCCTTCAGGTAGCAATGTGAAAAAGAAACCCCAACCACTGCCTTTATTCACATTTTCTAAGTTATTCTCAATTATCCTGGCCACACACCAGTGATTAAAAAAGGGTTCACATCAGGCATAAAGGAAGAATGCTGAATTTATGGCAAGGTCAGCTCTTAACAAGTAATAAATAGTAAGTATGACTGAGGTCTAAGACAGACATTCTGGAATCTGTGTATTAAATGCTTTAATTTTTTGTATTTGCCATGTAGAAATGTAAGAGTTGCCTAACTTAATTACATCGAATGGTCCACACAGACCATGTATCCTCTCTTGACAGTTCAGACCACAGAGAAAATGCAAGAAATACTGTAATAGGAAATGGTACAAGATGCCCAGAAGGGAAGCTTTTTCTTAGCCATCAAAGTACTTAAGAGCTAAACATAAGAAATAAACCAAATGTAAAGTGTTTAAGAACTGGCAAGCTTTCTGCCAGGGGCTGTTGGGAGTAAAAATGGCTGAGTGATAGTACTTAAGGGTTCCCTCTGTCAGAGCTATTCAAGTTTTACTTGGACATGAACACTTGTGGGAAACTCATTTACATCGTCTGGGAATGCTTGTTGAGCAATTCTTTCCCGCTTGCTGCACAAAATCCAAGGATTTAAAGCAAAATCACCTTGTGGGTAGAGGGGAGGGAGAAAAAGGAGGCAGAGTAAGTGTGGGAAAGTCAGCAATAAATAACTGAACAACACCTACTACATAAAACTCCCACCTCTGCAGGTTATCAAGCTAATAAGCCTATTCCTATTCCTCCTGTCAGAGTAATGATTAACTGAGGCAATGTATTCTAGTACTGGCTACTTTCCCCCTCCTTTCATCCACTGCACCCCACTTACAGTGCGTTCTCCAGACTCAAAAGAGTCCAAAAGTTGGATGTGGCGGTTTGTCTGTCTTATTTCTGTAAAGGATAGATTACTCTGAAGGCCCTATTATCTATTCCAGTGGAAATCATTATAGCTATGGTGCTGGGTAGGGATGCCCTTGCCAGACTCCTTCAGCTATGCTACTGCTCTCTAATTTCTGCACAGGCTATTTTTGCTTTTCTTACCATCTTGGAGCTGCCTCTGCTTGGCACCTCAAAGCTTTCTCCATGCTGTTTTAGTTGGTCTCACCAGCATAAAGCCACTCCTCACCAAACAGCCTCCAGAGAGGGACCAGTGGCATACTGAACCCCAAACAGAGCGGATCACTCCAAGCACTCACAAAGAGAATTCCTTTCCTATTTCTTTGTCCTGTCTGGGTCTCCTTTACCCATCCTGCCCCAGAATGCAGGTGAGTTATGGTGACTGCTCATGCCAAGTGTATTCAGTGCAGCTATCTCGCTCTCTCATTACTTCACAAAGCTAAGAGATTTTATTAGGTCCCACCAAATTCAAAACCCAGCTGTATTCAAAGAAAAAGGGCCCAAAATGTCACATAACCAGGCATCTTTTTTTCCAATAAAAAAAATCCCCAGTTTTCAGATTTTAAAAAAGTTACCCCAAAATCCACATTTTTCTGTGATTAAAATGAAAGACCACTACATACACACACACACACACACACACACACACACACACACACACATAAATGGCATTTCATTTTAATCACATAAAAATGTGGATTTTGGGTTACTTTTTTAAATCTGAAAATTGAGGATTTTTTTTAATCAGAGAAAACTGGGATCCCTGTGTATAACTGAATTGCAAATGAAGGTAAGTCCTCATCTATCCTTGCCCACTGACCTGGAGTTTCCTGCCCTTTCTCTGTCAGAAGATCTCAAAAGCACCTCTGGGTTACTCTTCTCCCTCTTTACCCACAGGTGTGAACAGAGAGGACCCAGTTTACAGGGCTTCAGGAACTAAACCTATGTAGAGATGCATGACACAGAATGCAAGATAAACAAGAGATTAAAGGATTTTGTCATGGTTTAAGATTGCCCCATGCTACCTCCTAGCCTTAAGCAGCTGGGCTGGTTCCTATAGCTTTCAGGACTTGAAGAGAGACAGATGTAGTGAGGATGTTTCATTTCAGATTGAGAAGTTAAGAATAAAGATGAAGAAGAGAGGAGAGCTATAATAGTAAGCATTAGCTGTGTGTGGCAGGAATGGGGGAATTAAGTTACTGGGTAAGTGAGAAACCAATGTCAGTGAGAGGGAAAGACCTATCCGGAGGAAAAAGGAGATGGGTTACCATAGGATCTTGTTGATGTTGTTGAAGAATAGCCTTCACTATTCCTATCATTGGAAAAGCTGTAGGAATAGTGGCTTCCTAATTTTCTTAGTGTGTACAGCACCTATGTGACCAGTTGCAAGAATCATGAGTGACTGGTGCCCCCTGAATCTGGGGGGGGCACTCGCAGAAGCTGCCGATGGCGGCATCCCTGTCAGGGGGTACAAGTCCTGCTGACAGCATCAGTGTTGGCCATCGGGGGGCACTGGCCCTGTTGGGGGGGGGCACGTGCACCCCTGTGCACCCCCTACCAGTCACCTATGGCAAGAATGTCAAAAGAAAAATGGTCATAATTAAGCTCTCTCTCCCAAAATATATTTAAACATTTTCAGACTTCCTGAAACAGAATGTTCATCATTTTTGAGCTTCTAGGTCTCAGGTTTGGATATCTGCCTTACTCTACTAGAATTTATTCAGAAACTATATGTGATTTACTTCTTGCTGTATTCATTCAATTAGAAGATGGGGGTCCCCCCCACCATTTAACATGGGGGAAAATATCCTTACCTTATAACCGAGCATGAAGTGGCAAGGGGCAGAGGCTAGGGCTGGAGCTGGAGCCACAGCTGCCACTTGCCCTCCTTCCCTCCCCACTGCCTCTGCATGCCCAACCACTCCTTCTGTGCAACCCCCAGTCTTCCCCCACCATAACACTTCCCCTTCTCTCTCCCTCTGCTGCACTCCTTGCCTCTACTCTGCACTGGAAGGCTACATCCTCACTGCAGCCTGAAGCATGCAAGCTGGAGCATGTGCTCCAGCCTGGCCCTGTAGCAGCAATGTCGGCTCCATGCTGCTGCTGTGGGGCCAAGCTGGAGCCATGCTCCCTGCCCCAGGATGCAGCAGGGTTGGAGCCTGCCAGCATGGAGCAAAGGTAAGGGTGCAGGTAGAAGGAGAGGGAGGAAGAAGTGGAGGAAATGCAAGCCTGTAGGGGTGGGGGTCAGAGGTGGAATGGAAGGGGAAAGGAAGGGGGACAGGAGAAGAGAGAATTGGGGCAGCCTGAGGCTGCAGGGGAAGCAGGCATAATGTGGGACAGGGGTGGAGGGTGCAAATTGGCAGCAGCGGGCAAGCTTTCTGCCTCACTCACTGTCTGCCCCACTGCCTGTCACTTACCACCTGCCCCTATTGCCTGGCCCTTACTGCTTCCTCCACTGCTTGCCCCCTTATAGCACCCCACTGCCTGCCCTACCATGTGTCCCCACTGCCTGCTCCTTTACTGCCTCCTGTCCTACCATGTGCCCTCCTACTGCCTCTCCCACTTTCTGCCCCCCACTGCCTGCCCCATTACTATCCACCTCATCACCTCTTCCTCCACTGCCTTCAATAGTAGGCAGACACACTTAAAATGATCCTCCAATAATTAGATTCCATATATGGAAAATTATAATACATGTTTAATTTTTCTGTGTCTAGAACCTACTTATTGGGGGGGGTCATCTTAAATTGGGGTCATCTTGTATTCATGTAAATATGGTGTTTATGTAGATTGAGCATTAAGATCAATATGTGTACTTGAAAATACAAGTTTGCAATGATACCACCATTCACAAACATATCCATAGGAGAACTTGCCTCTGCTTATCAGCAGGCTCTCAGCTCCATGCTCTGAGCAGAACATCTCTTTTTGTTCTCAGTCTCAGTCAAAATGATTGGTTAATTTTCTAGGTTCAGCTCTCTCTCTGGGCTCTGGCTTCATCTCCTTTCTTTGTACCAGCCCCCACTCCCTTCCTTTTTGGTTCTACCTGGATCCACCAAGCCCCCCTTGGTCCATGACTAAAATACTCTGTGCCTCACCATTACCCCACTGTGGCCTTGCAGCCTGCCCCATCAGTTCTATTACAGCCTCCCATGCTAGCCACCCTGACCAGTGGTTTCACCCAAGTCTAAGCCCAAGCCTGCTACTCTAAGCTTAGAGTACTTTCTCTAGTATCTCCCACTCCAGCTCTGCAGGGCTACTAGTATCTGGGAGTCACAACCCTCAATAGCATCCTCCCTAGAACAACTCTTTGTTTGGCCTCCTACATCCCCTTCAGCCATGCTGAGTCCTCACAGCTTTACAGCCAACATAAACAAACAGTTTCCCAACAAATACTTAAAACCATCTGGGTGGCAGAGAAATCCTACTTCTACCAGCCAGTTCCCTACAGCTTTCCTAGGTACTTGCATTTCCAGTGTTCCCATCTCCAGCAGCAGTTCACAGGAACTCTTCTTTCTGCAGAGCTCAGGGCCAGACTGAGCCCTCCAGTACTCTGAACTCCACCCCTTCTGGTCATTTGGTCTCTAATTAGGCACCGAGTTTTCCTCTTAGCCAAGTACTAAGCCTGAACTCATCTACTGCAGTCTACTCAGCTGCCCTTTCACTGCTATCTAGCTTCCTTTATCTCCCTTGGCTGCTTAATCTCTTTTAACTGGTTCTTGCTTAGATGCCTACAACCCATTATGGCCCTTGCCTGCTGCTCTTTCACTCTTAATGTAACAGGGACACTTACCTCTGTTACAATTTCAAAAAGTTTGTTAAAATTAAATAATATGATTACAGACTCAAAGAACCCCAGCGAACTCAGTGGAATTAAGCCATACAAGTATGGTTAGTAGGATTTGGCCAAAAATCTCTACTGCAAGAAGACGGCAGAGAAAATAATGACACTCAGTGAGATGTCAGGCTTCATTGAATGAAACATCCATGGCCAATAGTAAAAATCCACACAGTTAAAAGAATACCATATGTGTGTGCTGGCATGTGGTAATGTAAACAGCTTTTGATATACTTGGATGTAAAAGCAAAATCAAAAACTGTAAAGCTTCCAGCAATCAGAGGTTAGAAATTTACAAATTTCAGCTACTCATATTTTATGTCTTACTCCTACTTTATTCTGCAAGATTATGACTGAAACAAGAACATCTACAGCTCTAGTAGCAACGGACAACTTCTCCTTTGCCATAGATAAACACAAGGGAGAGTAATGGGAGGGAGAGATGGTAGAGGCCCATGGCAACACTTTGACAAAGCCAACAATTTCTTTGCCTCCATTTTCCTGAGCAGGGGCCGGAACAGTCACCCCCCCTCTGAGCCCCCCTCAGACCCCAGGGGAGGCGCACCTAGGCCAAGGGTTAGGGAGGATCTAGTCAGGGAACTTCTGGAAGGAGTGGATGTATTCAAATCAGCTGTTCCAGATGATCTCCACCCTAGAGTACTGAGGGAATTGGCTGAGTTCATTGGGGGACCCCTGGCACAGCTTTACGAGCACTTGTGGTACTCTGGTGTGGTGCCAGAGGACTGGAAGAGGGCCAATGTGGTTCCCATCTTCAAAAAGGGGAGGAAGGAGGACCTGGGAAACTATAGGCCAGTTAGTCTTACCTCAATCCTGGGAAAGATTTTGAGAAAATTATTCTGGCGCAGATGCACGAGGGGCCAGCAGGGGAGATTATGCTTAGGAGCAATCAACACGGGTTCATTAGTGGCAGGTCCTGTCAGACCAACCTGGTGGGCTTCTATGACCAGACCACCAAATTCTTAGATGCAGGGGTAACAGTGGACATAGTCTTCCTGGACTTTCGGAAGGCCTTTGACACTGTCTCTCACCCTGTTCTCATTAAGAAACTCGGGGACTGTGGTGTCAACACCCACACAGTCAAATGGGTCGCCAACTGGCTGGAGGACCACACTCAGAGAGTGGTGGTGGATGGGTCATTTTGGAATTGGAGGGATGTGAGCAGTGGGGTTCTGCAGGGCTC
>NW_017729032.1:123113368-123124762 GCF_001723915.1 Gavialis gangeticus | reverse complement strand
CAGCTTCCAAGAGAAGTGGTGCTGGCTCCTATCCTGGGGGTCTTTAAGAGGAGGCTAGATGTACACCTTGCTGGGGTCGTTTGACCCCAGTACTCTTTCCTGCCATGGCAGGGGGTCAGACTCGATGATCTGCTCAGGTCCCTTCCGACCCTAGGAACTATGAAACTATGACAGCACAATATTTCCTTACACCTCCCAAACTAGGACACAATGGGCGCATCTACATGAGACGCATTAAGGTGCATTAGCCTAATTTAATGTGCATTACAGGCACTTGTCTATATATGTGCATCCTTAATGTGCATTAAAAATGGAGAAATTAGGCTAAACTCACCTAATGTGCATTAAAGTCAGTTGTGCTTATATGCATGTGTAGATGTGTCTAATGTATACAACCTAGTGACTTGTTAGTACCATTACCTGAGGCACCTAGTGGGTGTGTGTTCTACAGAGGTCTCTCATGTAAATAGTGAGAGGCATGCCTCAGTTTACAGTATGAAAACTAACAACAATGGTGGATGTGATATAAGGGAACAAGAATGAAAATGGAGTCATTGTGAACCCCAGTTCCTCACCAATATTACATTTATGATGCACTTGCAAGCACTTGCCACGTTTGTCAATATTAGTCTCTATAACATAGACAATTGATGCCTGTAGGCAGAAAAATGTTGGTGCCCTGGTGGTATGTTGCTCCTAAGTGGATACTGATGTTAAAGATAGTTTCATCTAAGCCCATCGTAGAACAAATGTTCCCAAGAGAAATGTTGCTGGTAAATGATTGTTGCTGTAACTGGGTGTCAGGGCAAACGAGTAGTGAGTGTACCAGACCATGGGTACAGAACAAAAACACATTTATTTGTAAGGGCTAAAGTTTAAAGAGAATAAGGGATAATCTGAGATATCATCTAATCAATGTTGTTGGAACATTCCCATGATAATTGGCAGTTAGTTCTTTTCAGCTTAGGCAGGATACAGTTTTCTGATGGTTCTAACAACTTGATTTCCCTCTTTTCTTTCTTCCAGATCTCAGCTACCACATGATAGCCAACCTGTTTGAAGGTCTCTTGTGCAGCAAGTTTTGTCTCCTTTCTTTCTGATACGGGAAAAGACTCTGTGTTCCTAGGAGAGGCTTTTGCTGCTTTCTGCAGCTAGAGTGGCTTTCTCTCCTTTTCTTATAAGAGCTACCAATCTCTCCTTTTTATTTTTCTCTCTCCCTTTCCATACAAAGTCTTCCAAGTCCCTCTTTCGTTCTAGAGAGACATGGGATAGGTTCAACTAACTGCCATTTCTCAGGGCCTGACTCCCAGAGATTCCTTTTTCACCCTTCTCTTCACTGCTTCCCAGCTCCTTTTGCAAAAGCAGCCAGCAAAAGGGTAGGGAGGGCACAAACATCATGGAATTCATAACTGTTTGCTCTTTAGCAGCCTTTAAGCCCAGTCCCATCTTGCCTCAAGTAAGGGAGGAAGGTCAAAGGGCCTCCAGGTGCATTTCATTTCTATACATTTCCTTGTTGGAATCTTTAGGTAGAAAAGGAATCCAGAGGTGTTGTCAGGAGGGTACACACATAGGCAGTGATGAATCTTTTTAGAGGTTATTATTTACACGCACACAGATCTTACCATGATGTCTGGTTTCTTTCAACAGCTAATAAAAACTATGTTCATTTGTTTCAAGTATATGTTTGTATGAAACAGGGGTATAGGTTGTAGCTGTGTTGGTCTGAGGACATAGGCAGCCAAGGTTCTTTGGGTAAATCTGATACCTTTTATTAGACCAACTCAAATAGTTGGAAAAATTCTTCTTTGTAAGCTTTCGGGTACACATACCCCTTGTCAGGCTGTGGCAGCATCTGCAGTTAGTGTGTGTGCTCTTCCTAGATGGAAGAAATAGTAAAGAAGTCAGAGGCTGGTATGCATTCGTGAAACAGGGTTTTTGATATACATGCGTCTTTGTATTTTTGTATTTTAGCAGTCTAAGCCTGGTCAACTAGTTATGAGAAGTCAACTGGTGTGGCATAATGCTTCTCACTAGACATTGGCTATTTACATATCAAGAAAGCCCTTTCTGGCATGCCTATCAGATGCAGAAAAGTGAAACTCTGAGTGTTTACACAGAATACAAAGTGCGTGAAACAATTGCCAGTTGCATATCAAAGAAGAGCAGTTAGGGCAGTTATTTGATGGATGTCTATCTGCCCAGGAAATCACATGCACAGGTATGCATATTTATTTCCTCCTGGAAAAGACTAAAAGATATGGGAGATATGATAGGCGATTTAAGCAGAGGCTTCTTGAAGGAACGAAGGATAAGATACTCTAATCTATGGTAAAGAAAAGACCCCAGCCACAGAGGCTGATGAACCAGTTGAGAGAAACAGCAGAGTGCTAGCTACTGAAACAGAGAGAGCTCCAGGAAGGCTGCTTCCAGTTAGAACACAGTGGTGAGGTATTTCGGGTTTGGTTTTGTGTTTCTGTCTCTGAACCTAAAACACCTTTTGCTTATGTTAGTCTGTTTTACATAATAAAACTGATGTGGTTTTTTTTTTACTCTACAATTTGTCTGATGAAGAGTGATTTCAGGGCAGCTGTGTGACACCAGCATTCTGGGTGTGTCTACACATGCATTAATGCGCCTTTTCTAATGTGGATTCAGTTTAGTACTTCCAATGTGAGGTACTAAATTAACGTTCATTAAGCTATGCTAATGCACAGTAGTGCATTTGCACAGTTTTTTGTAACTCTTAATGTGCAGTAGACTATTTTACTCTGTATTAACATAATGTCACAGGTTTTTATGTGATGCTTTAATGTACAGTAAAATACTCTACTGCATGTTAAAGTGCATGTATAGATGCGCCCTCTGCTTCCATGGGACAGCAGACCTATTTGATTTTGCAATCCCAGGGAACCCAAAGAGTCTGGGAGGTCTTCCACTACTAAGCTATAGAGTCCAGTCAGGCTGCTACCTGGACTGAGATTTCCTGGGGGAAAGTAACCTCCTCAGGAGCAAGATCTGGTTGAAACCCTGAGGACATGCAGCAGAGCAGTGGGAAGAAGATCCAGGGTTCTTGGATCACCTGAGGCTCGACCAAAGGGGCACTGTCACAGGCCTAAATAAGCAAAGCATAAATGCAGTTATTTCCTATGTAGTCAGTGGATCAGCCTCTTCCCTTTTGCCATGATGCCACATTCTAGATCAGTGACTGGCAACTTTTCAGAGCTGCAGGCTGGGACAAGCCAGCTTGGGTCTGAGGCAGGCTAGTGTTCTGATGTGGCAGCCACTGCTTTAGCAGCCATGGTAACAGCAGCAGCAACAGCAGCAATTTTTCCCTGCTGTCACTTCTTCCCACCTCCCCAGTTGTAGCTTGGGCACACAGCTCCTTGCCACATGGACCCAGCACAGGTTATTGCCACCTGGCCATCATGTGGGTGAAGCCCTCTACTCCTGACATACCATTAAAGCCCTCTGGCTCTGAGATCCAGTGCCTCCGTAGACCAGATTTGGCATGTAGGCTGTATGTTTCTGATCCCTGCTCTAGACTGTCTACAAGCAACACAGTGCCTTTTTATGACATGAGAAGCCTGCTACATGTTTCAGTTGGCCAGAGAGAACTTGCATGTTTTTTAATTCTGGCACCCTGTGGACTTTTTACTGAGTAGTGACTGAATGAAGCATTATGAAAACATTACATATATTTCCAGGTGCTACAATGAAATCACTTAAGACGTAATCATTGAAAAGGAGAAAACCACACTTCCCAAAAACAAATGGGTCAGCTTCTGCCTGTTGTAATAGGAGCTCTTTCTGTAGCTGACTGCCATGGGAATCAGATGCCAATTGCTTGGTGTGTGTTAGCATTTCTGAGCTAGTTCATCAACCACAACAGCTTAAATTGTTCCCTATGTGTAACTTAGGAAACCAAGGCCATTCTTTCTGCTCATTTTCATGATTGTCAGTGGCCCTGTTACTCTGAGGCCAGTAACAATTCATTTTATTTTTGCTATTGCACAACTTTTAAAACATTCTTATACAGCTACTATTGTGATCCTGGGTCTACCTCTAACAAAATAATCCCTGTCTACCACCAGTTGGGCTAAGTAGAAAGTTTGAAGTGGTCTTCAGTGTTTGCCTGTGCAAAGTGACTGTATTTCCTGTGCATAAAAGCAAAAGCAAGGCAACCTGAAAAGTGCTGGGTGGAGTGAGGTGTGGGGAGCTTCCAGCATCCTGCAGCACTCCACTGCCCTCCTGTTACCTGGTACACTCAGTTGTCTCTGAGCTCTTGTGTCAGCTGAGCACACTGGAAAGAGGGGAGAAGATAAGAAGCAGTAGAGTGCTTCAGAAGGCTGGAGGACCAGCAACCCCTTATCATGCCCCCTGACTGGACAGTGAAGGCTTCTGAAAACTGTACAAAAGCATTCATTTGAAGAAACCATGGGAGGCAGAGGACAGGTGTTTAAAACATAACTATCTCTGTGCAAACAAGATATATGGCTACCCCACCTTTGTGTCACAGGATTATTACATAATTGTCTGGTAGTGGGACTTCCTTCATATTACAACTAAATAGCTGTTTGAGTTGATTTTATTTTTGGTTCAGTCAGTCAGTCCTGAGACTGCACCAACTGTTGGGGCACCTTTGATGTAACAATAACTTTCCTTCATTCTTTCCAGTCTTTTGCAATCCTTACATAATCAGTCAGTTTTAATCCCATCCAGTCATTGATGTTGGTGGTCCAGCTTGTCTTAGGTCTTCCTTATCTTCTTGTCCTGGGTCTTTCTTTTCTGCTTTTGGTTAGTGGTGGAAAAAAACAGAAACAATATCCAGCAGGAGTGAAAGTCTAGCTTTTTAAATACAAACCTCCATCCCATTACTGCTGTTTTAACTGGATAACAGCTTTGTCTCAAAAAATAAAAACATTTGTATTTACTATTAGAGCTATTATTCCTAATCTGGGAGCTAGGGCTAAAAATTTTACACCAGGAAAGCATATAGCAAGTGTGCTCAGTCATGTCCTCTGACTCCAGTGGTTTTTTCTGCCCAAGTGCTGCCAATTATCTGTAAGGTCCCTTCCAGCCCCTAAAAAACTATGCAGCTATGTCCAACTATCCTTTACTCACCTCATATTATGGAGCCATAGAAACCAATAAACTTGGTCTGCAATTTGGGTGTAGAACACAGTGGCTGCATTCATAAATAAAATAAATGTTAAGTTTGGAACAGAGACTCAAATACTCATGTTTGTTTAAAACATTAGTAAAATGTAAAGCATCCACATTTAAACAATGATCTTCATCCTGATCTTTACCCTGCATCATAAATTTGAGTACAAAAATTGAAAGCTCTTAGGTCCATTTATAGAGTTTATAAATGTGTCTTTATCTGAAGTTTTAAGTTTTCTCTTAAATTAATAGTCAAAAAACTTGGGTGTATCTGAATGTAGCCTGAGTACACCCAGGTGGTGTGCCCTGTCCTCTGATGACAGTGGTGGAGGTCAGGCAGGGTGCTGATGGAGGGGCTGGCTACTAGAGCAGTTCCCTCTGCTCGCTACAGAGCCAGGCTGAGACCGAGTGATTAATTATATAAAATTTATTACTATAATAAATACTTAAGATAAAACATGAAATATTTACAATAAAGCTTAACTTATGATACCACATATAATATCCAACAATTCACATAAACCATATAACTTACAACATTTATAATAATTAATACATTGAACAAGATAGTTAAGGTTACAACACGATAAACACATATGGGGACTCAACATTTTTAACCCAAATAAGTTAATAATGTTTCCTAGATCTACCAAGTAACAATACAAATATACAAATTAACACATTAAGAACATATAAACCATATAAACTTCCTTAAAGAATACCCATAGCTATATAAACTATGACCCAACAACAATCACCCAAAATAGGGAGTGCACTCAGTGTCTGCCTGAGGGGTTTCCTTGGAGCCCCTCCTCTTTAGGGCCCTGAGACGTGGGTACACCCTTCCTGCAATGGAGGGTGGAGGCGGCAGACCCTCCTGTCCTGTGCGCACCTCCCCTGCGGGGCCCACTTCCCCAGCAACTCATGCTTCCTCTCTGAAGCAGCCAAGGCTCATCCCCTGGAGGCCGATCCCATGAGAGCCTCTCTCCAGTGGCACCTTCGGCTCTCCTCGATGGCCTGGCACCCTGCACTGGGCAGCCCAGGGCTCTCTCTCTCTCACCGAAGCTGAACCCTTACAGGCTCTGGTACCCTGGTCTCACACTGGGGGTCCTGCCTTTCCCAGGCCCTGCTCTGGGCACTGGGGCTCTTTTAGTTAAAGGTGGAGCCGCACCGAGGGGCTCCAGTCACTCGGCCTAGGGCTGGGGCTAACTTGACAGCCACGAACTGCTCCCAGGTGGGTTGTCCATGCACTGACATGTGCACCGGGTGAGGCCCGAGCAGCCATGAGCTGCTCCCAGGGAGCTGCTCATGGCTTCCATGTGCTGCTCCCATGTGCTGATCCACACACTGTGCGGGGCCAGAGCAGCCTCAAGCCGCTCCCAGAGCCAGCTCTCCATGTGTCGATCTTCACACCGACTGCCCAGCTGCTTGCCAGGTTCGCAGGCTCAACCCGCCTTGAGCCACGCCTGATGCCCACATGCCGATTCACACACCACTGAATCTCAAGCGGGGTCCCGAGGATGGCCGCCTCTGGAGCTCCTCTCTCCTCACTGTCCCTTGTTGTCTCCCCCAGCATGCTAAGCACACTCCCCTTTTATACTCTTCAGGGGCTCCACCCCTGAAGTTCTCCGGACTTCACCTTTGCGTTTCTTTATACCCTTAGGTAAATGCCATCCAGTCCTGGTGACTTTTTAGTATTTATTTAATCAATTTTTATCTAAAACTTCTTCTGCTGCCACTTCCATGTAGTTCAGTTCTTCAGACCTACGTACTAGGAAGAATTCATCTGGCATGTGGATTTCCTCAGTATCTTCAGTGGTAAAAACCAATGCAAATAATTCATTAGCTTCTCTCTCTTATATTCCCTGAGTGTACCTTTTCACTTTGGTCATCTAACGGTCCCATTGATTCTTTTGTTGGCAATTAAAATATCAAAGTAAAACTGAGACCTGTTAAACAACATCTCAGCCTACATTCATTTCCTAAATGCCTGCCCAAATAGCAAGGTCTTGCTGTGCTTCCCAAAGATGTCCAGGCTTGGGCTTTGGGATGCCTTAAGAGAAAGGGAGTTCCAGAACTGAGGAGCAACTGCTGACAAGATTTTGCAAGTGAAAAGCTCTTATGAATGGCTGACTTTGATGTGTAGCTTGACAGCATATGACAGTTCAGCATACATGTGGTAATTCTTTTTGAAGGCAACTGGATATCTTTCAGCTAAACAGGAACCCTGGAAACAATAATTATCCACAGAATGCAGAATGCCTTCTGAACAAATATATTAAACATTAGGTGTGTGCCTGGAAGATTCAGAGAGATTTCTCATTTTTTCCCTTTTCTATGATAGGGAAGGAGGGATGATTTTCACAATATAAGTGCCTTATGATTCATTTTTTCTATAGGGGAGCAAATATTTGTGGAGACTTTCTGCTCTTTATTTAAAAGTTTAAGCAAGCCACTCCCAAAACCAAGGATAAAACACTAGACGAAGGATGTTGTAGCTTGCAAGGGTCGACTCTTAAAATGGAAAATGGGGACACAGATTCACTTCTTTCTACAAAGAGAACTTAGCTCATGAAGAGGCACATATATGGCCATTTTGATATTTCTTTAACTGAACTTTTATGTTGGTCACCTGCTGTGTGTTGAGTGCTATGAGTATTTCAGTAAGTAGGTGCATGCTGGGCAAGTAGCTCTCCTTGTAAATAATGTCCCAATTAATAATGTAATTATGCAGCAGTGTAGTATTTTACTGATGTTCCCTTTCACTGCAATATTAATATTACAATTCTTAAAATTGCATCAACGTTCTTAGAGATCCTTGCCCTCAGAAGTTTAAAATTAGAAATTCATTCCAGTTTGGAAACTTGACAGGGCAACTTTGCAGAAGGGGATTTTGTTTTTTTTCATATAAAATTATTTATACATTGTAAAAGTTAAGACAAAGAAATAAAATGAGATTTATTCTACAGTATTTTATTGTATAAAATGGTTCATGTTATATAGGTTATATTAATTAATACAAAATTAGATGTACAGTAGCTTCAGATACTGTTAATGATATTATAATTATCCTAAAATATTTTAAACTTAAATGTTACCAGCTATCTGTTGTATGGTCTTGTAATGACTTTGGAGCAAAATTTCTATGGGTTAGATCCAATAAAGGACTATGGGTCAGATAATATTCCATCTGTTAGGCATTTATGGTCTAGATTGTATTCCACCTTTTAGACACATAAGTGGACGTAGCTCCTTAAGTATGAATCTATCCCACCCTGCCTGAGTCCCTGAAAACCTCTCAGTGCAAGAGGTGCTTGGGTCATCCTCCTCACTCCTTTTTTGTGACTCAGTCTTAGAATCCAAAATGTAGCCCTAAATGGATTTAGGCACCTCAGTGCTTTTCTATTCAGGCCTGTACAGCTCTAACAGAACTTGCGCTGGAAGCAGAAGTCAGATAGCTGCATCATGCTTTTAGATACCAAAGAAGGAGGGCTCATCATCCCAGGTACAGCCTGGGTACACCACCATGCTAATGCAATTGTATTGCCCACAGTATCTCAGCATGGCACTGCACTTAGGTGCCCAAAGTGAAACTGAAGTGGAATGTTGGTGTCTAAGCTCATAATTGTGATACTGTAAATCCTTGCTCAGCTGCTGCCTGACTGGAGGTGCCTCACTTTTTAACTTTAAATTTTGTCCCAGCACCTAAAGTTGCACTTGTGTGCATGCCCACTTTATGGGTGGTTGCTGTAAATACAAAGCTCTTAAATACGATGGTACACCATCACCTTCTGTTTTCTGACTGTGCTTTAAATGAAAAGAATGAGCCTTTCTAAGAGAGCTCAGGGTTCTTAAGTGGATGGGGCTGCTTCTCTGCAAGCCTGACTAAAGTGCCTGGGGATGACACTGCAGACGCATCCTTTTTCTTGCTGGCTAGTTCAAGCCTGATAACTTAATATCATTTTCTGCTGGACATGATTCCTTTTGTGGATCCCATTCTCAGAGGCACAACTCTCCCCATGCATTGTAAGCGACCTAGGCTGGGGCCTCGGCATTTTCTAGGCTCTGGCTTCCACTCTGAGGGTAGGGGAGGCAGATGCCCAGTTTTGAGGTGCCTAAACCTTTTATTGGCTCTGGCCCTAAGCAACTAAGTTATTTAACTGAGAAAATATTTTGTAATTAAAATGTTATGAGCATCCTCAAGGGATAAATTTCAGGCATAAGATATTGAAAACTGGTGCTTTAAACTGCACCCACAGCATTTTAACATGCCTCTATTGGAGATCATCCCTAGGAAATTAAGTCATTAAACACCTCTTTATCTGTAGATTATGAGCTCCACAGGGCAGGGCATGTCTCTTCTCTGTGTATGCAGAGATCCCAGAATAATGGGCCCCAATCTCATTTGAGACCTTTGGGTTCTACCTTCACTTTCAATAACAATAAGTGTCACTTTGGTCTACACTGTGCACAGAAAAGTGAATTTTGTGAATTCATGTGTGCATGTGCACATGCGCACACACATTTTTCAGGCATCTCACAGAGAATCGTTGTTCCTGTGAATATATGATACTTATGTTAACTCTTATAGAGCTGTTATAGTTTGTTAGATCAGTCTTTGAATCTTTTTTGGAATAGATTTATTTGATGTAAAATCCACCTATTCTAGGCACACACTTACCAAATAGACTATAATTGTTCTTTAAGCCTAGAATTACTACTACCATATGCAATAATACTGGGGATGTCATGGGAGGAAGACATAATACAATTTTATATATCCCTGCATTCATTTTTCAACAATCTTCTATGCTAGTGGGAGGCAACCTTTTTGGAAGGTGTGCCATAAATTAGCCCTGCATCTTCCACAAGTGCCACCCTGATCCTTTACCTGATCTGCTACTCTACTTTCTGCTGCCAACCTTGTAGTCACTGCCTAATCTGCTGCTCTGCTTTCTGCTCCTTTCCGTGTTTCCTGCCCAATTTGCTGCTTTGCTTTTTGTTTCTGCCCTATCTGCCACTGTACTGCCTGCCCCCTCCTTGATCTGCCATGTGCTGCATAAGAGGCTATCATATCACAGGTTGTCTAACCCTGCTCTTTTCCATTACTTAAAACCACATTCTTTGCATTCAAAGGACCACTTTAAGTTTGCCAGTATTCCTCAAAAACTACTCTAGCAGCTGGGAACCATCCAGCATAGAAGCATCCAGGCCATAGGGGAGAGTAGCTACTATTTTAACCTTATATATGCCCCATTCAGGGGGAATCTGGAGTAGCTATGTCTGCCACTTCGCAGCAATCCATCATTAGTAATATGATTTAGTGGGCTCCAGTACTTAACCTCTGTCAGGCTACAAGATTGTATACTGAGATTAACATTCTCTAAAAGAGGCCAGGTTAGAAAGTCACTTTGTTATAGGTATCTACTTACCCTTACTTCTTCCACATGCTGAGGACAGAGTCAACATGGTAACAGACAGAACACTCTCCATCAATTGCAGAGCTGTGAACTGGGACAGCAGAGCTATTAGTGCCTCTAAAATTTCCAGCTGCAGACAAGATAGATTTCCTCTGACCTACTGACAGAGTTACTTTAAAACACAAAACACTGTGTGAACTGGTTATGCTAGGCATAGATATTTCCTACACAGGGGTGGGAAACCTCACACAAGTTAATCATATGTGAGTTTCCAGATGCCTCCTTTAGGCCTAAGACACCCATACTACATGAAAGCTTCAGTTAGTTTACCTATTACTCCAGATACCAAAACCTAGACCAAAGTAGGGAATTTATATTACTGGAGTCTCTGGTGTTATGGAAGCATTAAGCCTCCCATTAGGGCTGTGCAAAGCTTTGGATCGTGATTTGGATTCAGAGATGATTCGGACAATTTGGAGGCCAAATCTATGAATTCAAATCAAATTGCTAGAAGCTTTAGGCTTTCTGAATAGTTTCAGAGCTTCTGAATTGATTTGGAAAAAATTCGGTGATTCAGAGATTCGGCCATAGAGTATAATGGGCAATCAATGAAATATCTATAACTTTGTTGTTTTTTGGCTGATTTGGATGAAACTTACAGGAATGGTAGCTTCTGCTGAGTGCAAGTTTCAAGGTGATAGGTGCAGGAGTTTCTGGGAAACTGTACCTGAGTCCTAAAAGCAAAACTCATGTTATGTGTGTGTGTTGGGCCACAGTGGGGTGCAAACTTTAGGGATGGTAGCTCTTGCTG
>NW_017729032.1:123108005-123108368 GCF_001723915.1 Gavialis gangeticus | reverse complement strand
AGGGGCTACCATCCCTGCAGTTTTCACCCTGCTGCACCTTAACACACACACAGTGTCACCTATGTCATGAGTTTTGCTTGTCAGCAGTTTGAGGTGCAGTTTCCCAGAAACCCCTGCACTTATCTCCTTGAAACTTGGCAGGGTTTGTGGCCTCAGCAGATGCTACCATCCCTGCAGTTTTCACTACACTGTGGCTTAACATACACACACGTGACATAAGTTTTGCTTTCAGGATTCTGAGGTGCAGTTTCGCAGAAACCCCTTCACCTATCACCTTGAAACTTGGCAGGCTTCGTGCCCTCAGCAGATGCTACTGTTCTTGTAGGTTTCATCCAAATAAGCCAAAAACGAACCAAGTTATAA
>NW_017729032.1:123064960-123103005 GCF_001723915.1 Gavialis gangeticus | reverse complement strand
GCCACAGTGGGGTGCAAACTTTAGGGATGGTAGCTCTTGCTGAGGCCACAAAGCTTGCCAAGTTTCAAGAAGATAGGTGCAGGGTTTTCTGGGAAACTGTACCTCAAACTGCTGACAAGCAAAACTCATGACATAGGTGACACTATGTGTGTGTTAAGGCATGGGGGGTGAAAAATTGCAGGCCTGCTAGGGCCTGCTGCAGCCACACAGCCTGCCAGCTGTCAAGGAGATAGGTGCAGGGGGAGTCTGGGTTCTGGGGCTCTGCACCTGTGGCCTCAGGCAGGAGAAACTCATGACATGGGTGCTTGTGGGACTCTGTGTGTGTTCAGGTGCACCCTTCCTGGTGCTAGGGCCTCTGCACAACATGGCAGCATGCCCCCATGAGGTCTCCTTCTCCCCTACAGCCTTAGCTCAGTCCACCACTGTAAACAACAGCAGGTCAAAATAACTTAGCTGGCTTAACACCAATAGCACCAGCAGCATCAAAGGTATCCAGATGGAACTGTCACAGAGCCTTTCTTTTTATAAAGGAATTGACAGCAAGAAGTAAAGATGTTGTGTTGGATATATGTTACTCGTGGTGTGCGATGGCTTATCTTGTGTTTTTATGTTTATATGTTTATTATGAAAAAAACTGAAATAGTTAGAAAAAGATATCTTAGGAAGCTGTTGGGTTGAAAAACCCTTTGTCAGACTGAGGAAGTATGTGCAGTTGGTGTGTCTCCTGGTCCTGGATGGAAGGAATAGTAAAGCAACCAGAGGCTGGCCTGGCATGCAATGCAGGCAAGAAAGCCAGTCATTGAAAATGGAAATGGAGGCATCATGGGGTGAGGGACAGGCTGGGGTGAGTAGGAGGGGGAGAGGGGGATATAGCACTGCAGGCAGAAGTGCAGAGGTGCAGTTTCCCAGAAACCCCTGCACCTCTCTCTCCTAAAGCTTACAGGCTTCATGGCCTCAGCAGGGGCTACCATCCCTGCAGTTTTCACCCTGCTGCACCTTAACACACACACAGTGTCACCTATGTCATGAGTTTTGCTTGTCAGCAGTTTGAGGTGCAGTTTCCCAGAAACCCCTGCACTTATCTCCTTGAAACTTGGCAGGGTTTGTGGCCTCAGCAGATGCTACCATCCCTGCAGTTTTCACTACACTGTGGCTTAACATACACACACGTGACATAAGTTTTGCTTTCAGGATTCTGAGGTGCAGTTTCGCAGAAACCCCTTCACCTATCACCTTGAAACTTGGCAGGCTTCGTGCCCTCAGCAGATGCTACTGTTCTTGTAGGTTTCATCCAAATAAGCCAAAAACGAACCAAGTTATAAATATTTAATTGATTCCCCATTATACTCTATGGCCGAATCTCTGACTCAGCTCCGAATCTTCCGAAGCGATTTGGCTGAATCGAATAGGAACAATGATTTGGATCTCCGAATCAAATCTCTGGCATCTGAATCCAAATCTGAATTGAATAATTCCCTATTCGCACAGGCCTACCGCCCATGTTTCAGTCATATTTCTGGCAGACCCTGAGTATAAGAAAGAGTAGAAAACATTTTCACAGCATAGATGGACCAACAGTGTCAGGCATCATGTAGAGAGCATCTGATGAAGTGAGCTTGGGCTCATGAAAGCTTATGCTGTATATGTCTGATTGAGTACAGTAAGTCTAGATGCAAATCTACCCTGCCTTCTCCCAGGTAGCATATGGCCAGTCTGCTTATGGAATAGCTCAAGTGTTCCCTTATGACCTTCATCTTTCAAAATTCTGTCGTCAGTGCACAGAGGAAGACTAAACCATTATGCACTTTGTAATTTTTCTCAGATTCCCTCAAGTGTAAAATAATGTTACATTTAACAATACTATTTTAATGCAACATTTACCTGCTGATGCTATTTAATATTCTTTCAAAGGATGGAGATAACATCTGTCATGACAAATACAAGAACATGGAGGCATTTTAGAAAACTTTATGAATTAAAAATACTCAATCCACATCTACAGAATGCAGGGAGGTCCCTTTGCCTTTTGCTGGGGGGAGGGGAGGTATCTAAGTTTTCACTGCATGGTACATCTGATGACACATGGAAGGATTTGCCTCATGCAAGTGTTTCTGCTTTGGAAAAGCATGACATGGAGACATGAAGCAAAAGAAAAATCCATCCACCTGGAGCAGATGTAGAGAAACTTGTGGCATTGTACAAACACCCAATGTGGGGGCATGCAGGCATAGCAAAGGAGCTAGACAAGAACTGGGAGACTCAGGTGTCACTCTCTACCCTTCTAATGACAAGCTGCATGACCCTGAGCAAGTCCCTTGGTTTTCTACTCATGTAGAAAGTGTGCTCTTTATGGATCCCATGAGGTTACTTGTAATATGCAATTCCTCTAATACCAATCACACTGGTATGATGGACACAGAAGGAATAATTACAATATTAAAACAATAAAGATACTTCTACTGTGAAAGCATATGCAGATGAAATATTATAATTTGTTTCCTCTCTGGGTAACATTGTCCAAGTGTTGTCAGTATCATGTGGCTGCCATGTTTAGGAAAAGTAAGCAATGGGAAGAAGCCAGGGGTTTACCTGTAGAAGGGTGCAAATTGTCATGAGAAGCCATGGAAGAAGGGTTTTCTGGGAGTCAGACTATTGCAGAAAACTCAAGTGGGAAGGAATTTGCAAGGAGCCACTAAATGGGAAATAAAGTTTAATATTGCAAATGGCCAGGAGGGACATGTTGCAGCAAAATGTGGGTCAATGAATCCCTGTTTTGAGTTACAGAAAGCTGGTGAAAAGGAAGAATGAGCAACCCTGACAGTTTCCATCACCAGCCCCCACCCCTATATGTAATGCTTGCCCTATCTTTTCATCTGCATTCAATCCTGTTATCTTCCAGGCAAAGTGCAAGTAATAATTAGAGTATGTTTCTGGGACAAGCAACCCAGCCACTGTGTTGGGCATTAGCTATCACAGCATGCAATCATTTTATAAAGGAGTATCATGCACAAATCCCAGTGTTTGCTATGTAGAGATGTAGGCAGCCAACATTGTTGAGCAAAATCTCTATTTTTGTTCTGTTCTCTTTACACTAATGAACAGTTGGCATTGCATTATGACAAATACCAAGGAATTAATAAAATGGTTTAAGAGTAAGAAAGCATTACCCAAGAGATATACTGCATTTAATATTGTGATGCCTCAATAAGGTTATCAGGAATCTTAAAGTTTTATTAGTGGCAATATGAAGAAGCTCATAGTGAGGCCTGTACTTTTCAACACAGCAAAATCACTTATATGAATTTCTTATAATTTTCAACTGGAACCCTTTTTAGGGTTTGTCTGGGACTGATGACTTCCTCATTTTGTTGTTATGGTGTTGTCTTTGAAGCATTGAAACAAAGCTTATGAATACTTGTGAAACTCCTCTAAAGCATGCACACTCCATTTTCTTGAGTAGCTTTATAAAGAAGAAATGCTTATATTCAGTCATATGCACTTATACAGCAATCATTTATAACGAAACTGAAAAAAGGTTTTCATGACAAAGCCTTTATTGCAAAACACACTTCATCTAAAGATGTGCATAAAAGAATTTAAAGACTGATCATAATACATTTTTTTCAGGCTGAACACAGAATTAAAGGCTTAATAAATAAACAGAACTGCTTAACTGGACAAATTCTCTCCCTCTCTTTCAAAAAAACTGTTTTGTACACAGAGGCAGATCAGACTGGGCACTAAAGCATGGATAGTTGGTATGAAGGAGATGTTTTGCTTCTCCAGTGATAATTTTTTTTTCCTGTGAGCTTTCAGAGCTGTAAGAAATTCCTTAAGTGCTTGACCAGTGGCCCAAAACGCAAGTTTCTTGAAATCTCATAATGCTTCCAGTGGATCTGTTTCAGACTATTGAAAACCATTTGCAGCACACCACAAAATTGATAACAAAGAAAACCTTACTATTCAAACACTCATCTTTATTTTTATAGTTCCTTTACTGCTAATACCAGCAATGATGTGTTAATCTCCATTAGATAGATGTAAGCAACGACTCCATAAATGATCTTAATTTGAATGAAAGGCAAAGGTCTGCATTCGAATCCAATTCTAACAACCATTCCCATTATCTGAAAACACAGCAGGGTCATTTTTGTTTGCAATTAAATGTCGTAGAGATATAGCCAATAACTCAACTATAGCATGTACAAATATTATAAATGATAACTTTGTGTCTGCTTCCGTCACAAGGTAATAACCTTCACCTGGCCTGAATAAACTCGGCAGAAGAAGGCTGATGTGCTTACAGAAAATCAATGTCAAGGTTGGAAGCCAAGAAGTTCATCAGCTCAAGATATAAATAACAGAACTAATAGGAAGCACCTTCTCATTATCAGCATACTCAATTTTAAATACTCAACTTTTAAATAAAAGGAAAGGAACTCCCCCCCCACCCGAGTACACTATCGAAGTTGCTAAACTGCAGAAGAGACAGTAACCAAGTAGCTTTTTGGCCCTTCCTTTCCTCTCCTAAACATTCTCTTTCTCTGCCTCCTTCTTAAATTTTTCCTCCTTGCAGGTTCTGCAGTATATTTCTGCTTATATTTTGCTCAAACCGGAGCTGAAAAGAGAAGATGGGTTCCTTCCATAGACAACTATGGTTCAAAAGTAGGAGAGAGATTCTGCGGAGGAGACCTGTGGGAGGAGGTTTAGACAGCAGAAGGGAGATTTAGACAGCATTTTACATAGTGAGAAGGACTGAGCTAAAAACTTGCCATGCAAAATGTGACTGCCTTTACCATTCCTTCCCTCCCCATTGGTGCACTTAGTCACATGTTCTTTTGTATAACTACTAGACTGAAAGCTCTGTGGGACAGGACATGTTTTTCTGTTATGTACTTTGTCTCATTTTTACAGGTTCAGTGTGGGTTACCAATGTTACTGTTTCATAGTAGACGTCACTAGAAAAGCATTACTCCTATACCAGCACATTCTCAAGCCCTTTGAGTATAGGTGCAGTTTCGACCAGCAAAACCATGCTATATCCTTACAGCACTTTTCCCAATGAAACAAATTATACTGGCAAAAACACTTATTTTTTTCCAGTATAATTGCATATGCACTGGGGGCCAGATTCTATTCCAGCTATTAGATGTGTCAGTGGGCTTAGAGGCCAAAAAGGAGATCATATTCTACCCTGTTTGAGTCCCTGTATCTTTTTCCTCCTCATTGCCTTTTTGTGCCTTTTTCAGTCTTAGGGTCAGATGACAGTGTGTTACAAAATCTGAAGCATCAGAATGGACTTGAATGGGGTGGAATAGAGCTGCACTAAAGCACCAAGGGGAAACATAATCTGCCCCCTTGTCCTGTGCTAGTACAAAATGTCTTAATAATATCTAAGCACGTTTATCCTATCCACAAAAGTTTCTGGAATAACCTTGGCCACAGTTAGTCAAGTCTTAAAAATGACTATCAGTTTACAAATGTCAGAATATTTTATGAACTGCATAGTACATAATCTCCATTCTGACTTGTGCCAAATCACTAATTTGTGACTTTAGGGTCAGACAAATTAACTTCCTTTACAGCTATTTGATGTTTGCTTAAGTGCAGTTGTTAATCAAATAACAAATGAGAAGCACTTCTTAAGAAGCTGTTCTTCTTATAGTGTGGGTGCGTCTACATGAGACACTTTACGGGACAGAAGACTAATTTGCTGCACAGTAAAACATCACCGTCTACATGTATGTGGCAATTAGGGTACAGCAGGCTAATTTACTGTGCTGCTGGATAGTCCTGTCAAATACAAGTGGTATCCAACAGCACCATAAATTACTGTGTTTAAACACATATGTATACTTGCCCAGTGTGCATTAAGAGTTTATTATTCAGTAGTTCTATTCCCATTCTGAACAAATCTCTTTGGTACTTATTTCAGCTTATGAATTCTTTTTCACAGGATTAACTACCTTTTGACTTTCCCTGGAACACTTAGGCCAGGTTTACACTCAAAAACTTGCTTGTATCATAATGCCAATCAGGGATTTGAATTTTATGGCAAAAGCCCTGGTGTAGGTGAATGCATCTACAAACTAGATGGTATCTACAGTATATTAGGAGGGCTAGCCAGTGTAAGTGTCCTGATTTAGATATGCCAACAAACTTTCTCTTGAATAGGCAAGAATTTAGTGAACAAGACAAGTTTTTAACCATATCTGACAATGCTTTTCTTGTGGATTACTTCTTTATGGTTGGATCCAGATTGGGCCCATAATTGTGTCCACTTAGGTCTTATGGCACTTAAAACTTAGGCACCTGATACCAAAAAGGCAAGCCAAATGGATAGAACTAGGAGCCTAGGATCTCTCTATATAATTTAGAGAGGAAACAAAGTCACCTCTAAAGAGTGATTCAGGATCAGGTACCCTGACACTCTATACAAGTAATTCTCAACCTTTTTAGACTCAAGGTACCCCTTGCTTGACTCAAGGCTCCCCTTGGAAAATGCCAGCTTTTCGGTTTCATTTGTTTGGTTTTTTTGTTTGTTTGTTTTGTTTTTTGACTACAGAAAATAATAGAATTCTTCTGTTGTAAAGAACTCAGAAACCCCACAACAGGGCAGAATGTTTCTAACACTATGGCTTCCTTTTTGCAATCTCTGGGTTTATATTGTGAACCATGTTTGCACACCTAAGAGTGCTAACATTGTGTGGCACCCTTGAAAAGATTTCAAGGCACCCCAGGGTGTGGCTGCATCTGCAGCATCCTGGATAAGAATACTGAGAATGAAGACTAGTTGTCTCCAAAGGGCCATCCAGAGAACCAGACATGCCTACAGATAACCAATAGAAAACACTAAGCACAGGGGTATGTATGAATCTTTGCCCCTTGTTTGGCTTCTGGTTCTTAACCTTAGGTACCTGAAGAAGCCTGGGTGCTAGGTTCTCCTCTGTCTGAGGTGGGATTCAAGCCCACCACCTCCTATAGAATACCCCAGGTACCAGGCAATAGGTGAGTTCAGGACTGTCCAACTTCCGAGTGGTTGGGGGCTAGCTGGAGACTGGTGTGGCTGGCCACAGACCCCTGCCACACAAGCTACATGTACTCCTTCCACCTCGCTTCCTGGATATATGTTGCATGGGCCACATACTGTGCTATGGCACCATCTCCTCCCCTGCCCCTGCACTGACTCTCCTGCACAGGCCCCACCCCCATGTTGCAGTGGGCATCCTCCTGCTTTACCCCACCAATGGCATAGGTCCCCCTGAGGCTCCCAGTCGTGGGATCCCTTGGCTTTGTGAGCCATGCTGTCACCTCTCCCCCACAGGTGGGGTCTGGCAGCAAAAGCTGGAGGAAGGAGGAGAAGCCCAGGGACTCCAGCAGCACAGCAGGAGCTGTTGAAAGAGCAGCAACTGTGCTAGGAGCCCTGGAGGCACTGTTTAATGCCTCAGGGTCCACATGAGGGTTTGGGCCACCAGTTGGATAGCCCTGGAGTAGTTAGAAGGAAACAGTCCAATTTTCTGGTTGAAGAGGCAGCCAAGAGAGCAAAAGTCATGGCACCAAAATGAGAGACAACAGGAAGAAACATGCCCTTTGGTGGAACATTACCTAGAGAAGAAGGAGCCCTGGATTCTGTTCTCTGCTCCTAGGGCTATTGTGACAGAAGTATCGTTACTGGAGTCTTTCTAGTGGTGACTCCGCCCTCCTGTTATGGGCCAGCTGCCTGCTTACTCACCTGCCACACCTTGATCTTAATTGATTGAGTGATGTAATTAGCGGGAGGCTGCCCACTTTATATGCCCCGGTGCCAGGGAGCGCTATCTGCAGCTCCTTTTCCTCCCCTACACTGCAGCCCAAGTCTTGCAGATGGTACTGACGTGGTTTGACTGGAGCCCTGTTATGCCTTGGCACTCTCCTTAACTTCTGGGGCTCCTCACTGCCCCCCTCTCGCTCTGGGGCTGGGGGTCAATGCACCCCCAAAACGCTGCGCCTCTCTGGCATTAGGGTCCCCACCCTACCGTGGAGCTCCTATGAGGCCTCCTCCAACCCCTAATAGCTTCACCCAGTCCTCCGGTTAAAACAGTAAACACAAAAACAAAACAAAACACAAAGCCCCTGGGCTATAACGTAAAACTAAACCCGTCCAGTCAAAACAACATTCGATCCCTACTGGGAAAATACTCCAACCCGTGGCAGCAACCAGGGGATGCTCACACAGTCAATCTTCTCCCCTCTCTCTGCACTGGCCAAGCTCCCCCCTTCTTGGCTGCCAGAAGGGAACTGCCTTCCTGGGCTTAAGAAGGGCTAAGCCCTGCCCCTTCCTGTCAGCGGGTTTTGCTGGTTGCCCCAGCAACTGCAACTGTGCTGCCCTGATGACTGGCAGCTGCGCCTCCCCCTTCTCACCACTAGGGGTCTCTCTTGAGCAGTTTCTGTTTTCAGGTGCAGGGCACCTAAGTGCTCTGCAACAGCTATATATGCCTTTTACAGTAGATTCCCATTAGTTAAAAGATAAAAATAACTCTGGGAGCAGAGCCTAGAGGCCAGGATCCTCCTTGCATCCAGCTTAGCGCTCTATAAATTGTCAAAAATAAAGGACCCTTGAATATTTACTAGTCCCAGTGTTTAAAAACCAGGAGTGAGATTCTAAAATGCCATTAGACTCTTGTTTAAGACTTTTTTTGTCTTCTGTTTTTTTAATCTTTACTGTACACTACTCATTCTTCAAGCTTTTCTTCAAAACAATTAGGGTTAGATTCTTTTTGCTTTTAAATAAAAGCTGGGATTTATCTTCTAGTCACTTGACCTGTAGAGCTGAAACTTTACAAAGAACCAGAGAAAATATGGGACCTGTAATAAAGATACCACTGGCAACAGCATATTCCTTTATTGTTCTTATATCACACTTGCCACTGTCCAGAAAAGCATTAAGTGATATGACTGCCATTTATTATAAGAGGAGCTCTGCCTCGTGCCATGTTATGGTTTTTTCACAACATTTTTATGCCTTTATTTTACTTATGTTGTATGTACTCTGTGTTTGTTAATAAAGGCAAAAGGAAAGAGTGTACTACTTGTACCTGAAATGGAAATGGTGATGGTTGAGGCCATTCTTATTTAGACATTACAAAGATATAAGGGAGGGGTCGGCAACATTTTTGGACAGAGTGCCAAAAACACCCACAACCTCGACTTGTATGATGTTGGTGTCCCAGGGTGGACAGCAGCAGGGGCTGCGAGGGGCTCAATCCTTTTTGTGGCAGCACAGTCCTGGCTCCTTCCCCACCATCTGCCCCAAGGTGTGCGTGCCAAGCAAAATGTCTTCGCATGCAACACTCTGGCACCTGTGCCAGGTTGCTTACCCCTGATCTAAGGCATTATGGTCAAATCAATACTCTGAGAGTTCATTCCACATCTTTCGGCAAGCTTTCAAGAAAGCTCTCCGTCCTGCAGAAGATGAGGTTTACCTTAGTGCTGCAGAGCCCTTTCATGCTTAAGGAAAGGAATAGTCAATCACAATCCTTGCCTTCAACTCCTGGCCAAGTTTACAGAGTCCAATCAGCATTGTGCATAGAAGCTCCATTGAGCATCTGGAAAGAAGGGCACAGATTTTGAATATAAGTTTGATATTTTATGGGAAGCTATTATAGCCAGCAGGGGACAGATTTAATGTGTTTACAGCAGTTCTGTTGTTGAGCAGAAGCCTTATATTCTATACTAACCCGCCATAATTTCCTGAGAGATGGTGACATCATGTTCAATAATATTGTTTTGCTACCATTCAGCTGGGAAGGGAAAAGTATGACCGGACATATTACATGATTTATTTATAGACCTCCCAAGACTGAAATCATCCACCATTACCCAGTTGTTATGGTACTATAAAATATGTCTGTTTCATGAGATCAGAAGTACAGAAAAGAGGACATCATATGAAAACTGAGTTTGAGAGCTTCTTAACTAAAACTTACAAAATTGGTTTAAAAGAAACAAAATTGTCCTCCAACTTCTATTCATAAAAATGTTCTCTGAAGCAAGCATAATTCTCCAAATCCTCCTTGTCTGCCTGTTCAACTGTGCAACAAGGTAATAATTGAGGGCTCCACTGGAAAACAAACATTTTTTTCTAGTATGTCCAAAAAAAAGAAGCATAAACCTCTGACAAATAATTCACACTACATCTTATTTCTATGAGATAGTTGTTCATTAAAAAATACAGGATGAAAACATCCCCACCTAGTGGCAATATGTCTGAACACAGCTAACCATGGCTTTTCATATCCAAAACTAACCTTTCTGCCCCCAGAGGACCTACTCAAAATAAATTATTTTTGTGGAGACAACTGCAGTGGATTTCAATATAGCCAATAACGCAGATTAGATAAGACTTGTAAAAGTAGGGATTTTTTTTGTCAGATGACATTAGCCAAATAAACGTCTTCACTAAAATAAGTACTTGGAATCAAGGGGTTTACTTTGACATTACACTCCTTTAATTTAAATACTGACTTGTACTGTACAACTGCCAAACATTTAGTCTCTCAGGATACAGTATTTCTTTTAGTCAGAATCTCCTGGCTTGATACTAACTTGCCTTTTTCAAAAGAAGCAGTCTCTGACTGCTTAATTGGAAGAAAAAGACCTGCTAAATTAACATACTTCCCACACACACCTTCTTCAATTGCCTTATTAACACAGTTTAACAGTGAAAAGTAAATCTTCCCAAAATGACAGAAGACAGCCCCTTCTTCAGCAAATATTTTTTCTGGGATTGCCGACAAAAAACATGAGCATACAGGTGACAGCAAAGACAGGAAATAAAGCTGGTGGAAGAGTTCTAGTAAGGAGATATAGGCAAACAAGGTTCTTTGGGTGAATCTGGTATCTTTCATTAGACTAACTTAAATAGTTGGAAAACCATTTTTAAGCAAGCTTTCAGGTTCAAAAACCCTTCATCAGGCTAAGTAAGCTCCAGCAGTTGGTGTGTGCTCTTCCTGGATGGAATGAAGAAGAGCACACACCAACTGCTGAAACGTCTTCACCAGATAGCTTGCTTCATGTCCTCATTACACAAATGTCTAAAATGGTATATTAAAAAAAATCATCAGAAGTGCAGGGAGGGGTCTTTGTATCACTTACATCCTTTGAACTTCTACATAACAGGAACATTTTTGATAGAAGTGTTCATTTTCAGTAGCATATTACTATTTTTACACTTTCAGTTGAGAACCTATTGGCCCATGAATCAGAAAGTAGGTCTCTATGTGCCGGCAAACAGTGACATCTACTGTTCATAGTTTACTCCTAAATGTACAACTGTCTAATGAATGGCATCCTCCCTTTGCATCTGGGGAAAGATGCTTCAAATATAGTGACAAATCAACTTATCTCCCTTTTAGTAACTAAGCTTTTGGCTTAGTACAGAGGCCTGTTTTTCACATCCTATAATTTTTTCATCCAAGCATTTTAGATTGATTTTTCTTTTTGTCTGACTATCATGGCTTTGATTTGTTTTTTTCTATTTTTACCCATGCTTAGTTTATTATTTAATTGACTATTATAATAAATATATGAATAATTATGACATTATTGGCCCAAAATAGGAAAAAACATAATACAGTATAATCATTAGAAGCTATTAGCTTTCCCCAAAACAGTTCAATTAATACAACAGAATAGTTCATAGATGTCATAGATTTCATAGATATTAGGGCTGGAACTGATCCCGGAAGATCATTGAGTCCAGCCCCCCTCCCAAAGGGCGGGAAGTCAGCTGGGCTCATAGGATCCCAGCAAGATAAGCATCCGATTTGCTCTTGAAGGTGTTCAATGTAGGTGCTTGAACCACCTCCGATGGCAAGCTATTCCAGACCTTGGGGGCTCGGACAGTAAAGAAATTCTTCCTTATGTCCAGCCTGAACTGGTCTTGTAGTAGTTTATGACCATTCGACCTCGTCATCCCTTGGGGCGCTCTGGTGAACAAGCGTTCCCCCAATATAATGGCTCAGTGCCTGAGCTACAGCTGAGGAAAGGTTGGAGTAAATCAGGAAAGGCACTGGCAGATGGGATTTTAAACCACTTTTCCACACCTTGATCCTGGGATTGTCCTAGCCCTTGGCCAGGTATAAACTAAAGATACCTGGCAGCTGCTTCTGGTTCCAGGGAGATGTTCAAGCTTCTGGATGTCACCGGGATATTAAAGGCCTGAGAAACAAAGTCTAATAGGGGGAAGTTTTTCAGTCTTCTGTTGGGACATGGTACTGGAGTGGGTAGAACATCTTTCTATGGCTTCTGAGGTATGAGGGAAAGTCCCGCTTTGTAGTCATGCCCATGACTACTCCAGTTGACTCAGCAGCAAATGGGTACATGGTTATTCAGAATGGGGAGTCAAAAGCAATTAGAGATTATGCTTGTATGCTGTTGGCTACAGAATCCAGTTTACGTAACAATCAGAGGCAGTGCTAAGAGGAGCTTGGGGGGTCTATAGCCACCCCAAAATTCACATTAGTACCCCCTCCCATAGCCACCCCTCCCAGCGCCACCCCTGTCCAAGCCCTCTGGCTCTCCCCTGGGCTGTTTCTGCCCACCCTGTGCAACTGAGCCTGCCCCATTCCCATCCACAGCCTGCAGAGGCGCGAAGCCTTAAGTGAGTATTGTTAAAAAAATGAATAAGTACGTTTGGCCCCACTGCTCCCATTTTCTGTCTCGCCCACCTCAGCTCCCACACCAGGAAAAGGGTGGCACCACCCCTGCTAACAATGCTAGCCTCATCTGCTGTTTGGCTCAGGTGAACTCTTGACTTTGGTATACATTGCTTTTTGAAAGAAATGTGACTCAGGATCTATAATGAACTAATATTGATTAAACAGACAAACAAACAAAAATCCAGAAAATGTATCAAAGCCAAGCTACTTTTAATAAAGAAAAACTACATAAGAACAAGACAATATACCTATCAAATCAAAACTGACAAACGAAACAAGTCATATGCAATATGGAATTGGAGTGAAATAATCAAGTTAGCTACATCATAATCAATCCCTATGAATTTGAAGAAGCAGCCTAAGGAGGTGACTGTCCATATTACTATCAATTCCAACTATTTTATCACAGTCAAATATACAATTTGAATGGTTAAATATTGTTATTGACTAATGTCTGAACCACAACCTCACAGCCACAGGTAATGCTTCCTTCTTAGTTTTCAATTATTTTTTTCATGGTTAATCCTTTCTTTGACTGTTCCCCCACAAAACAGTCTTAATAAGCAGAAGTTGGTCAACTCTTATGTACCAGACATTAGAGATGATCTCAAAACTCTCAAGACTTTCAAATGTGGAATGCAGAATGTCATATGAGCAATGTTGACAGATAATATTTAGGAAAGCTGGGGTACTTTCCTGGCATCAACTGCTGGGTACTCAAACACTCATGCATGCATATAGCCATACTTTCACATCCTAAAACTAAAAAAAATAAAAAGGACTGGGATATCTCCTAGCTAAAAACAACAGAAAAAGGGTAAACACGATTCCTTATATAACAGAAGGATTGTGAGGTCTTCATTTCTCACTGTCTTCTGTACCTTCAGGAAGTAGTAATAGGAAACACAGTCAAGAAGCCAAGATGGTAATGTTCTCTTGGCACAGTGCTAATTGTTTACCAGCCTCCAGATGTATAGCCAGGCAATTATGTCTATTCTTGCACCCCCTGCAAAGATTGCACCCAGTTGCCCGACTTCAGTTATACTACTGCAAGATTCCTTTAGTTGCAGAAAAAGATTGACCAAAAGTGAGGGTGCCTTGGAGGTTATTATTCTTCCCTGTCCCCAAGTCAATTAATATTGGAAATTTAGAAATGGCCTTCCCTCACAGGACTTGCTGACCTGAAAGGTAAATCTTCTTAGCCTTACCTTTGTTGCTGTTCACAAGCTTAACTTACTCTGCAGTGCCACAGAGAACTGGAGCAAGGGTAGTCTGTTCTAAATGTTAGGGACAGGATACAGAGGCATAAACCAGGATCCCAAGTCAGTTCAGTAGCCAAGAACAAAGATCAGGAACCAGGGTAGGTGCACAGAGACAAAGCTGAATTACACTTGACGACCAGGCACAGCTACATGTTTGTGAAGCAATGAACAGCCAATGTTCTTCTAGAAGAATTCATCTTATACTTGGAAGCTCGTCTGTCTGCAGCCAATAGAAGTATCAGGCATAGCTGGCCCCAGCCAGTAGCCAGGTGGCTCCTGGCAATCTTAAACATGACCCAAGTTCTTAGTCTAAATACTTCTCTCCAATTTCTTTGCATGAATCAGGTACAAACGCCTGCCTTAGAGTCATACCAGTTTGGTCCAATCCCTGTTAGTGACTCCAAACTTGTAAAAGTCCCATTTAAAAACTTTTTTTTTTGCTTACTGTAGACACTGTGCCCCCATCCAATAAAACCTAGTGAATGACACCATTTTTGAGGAAGCTGAATCTTGCTGCAAGGGGGTTGAGGTGATATTATCACTGGTTTATAGGACATTCACTGAAAATAATTCTATTCAAATACCTGGTTGAAAAAACCCAGCCACAAAATGAATTACACAATATTCATTCATCAGCAAAATTAAAATGATGTTCAAGCATATGTTAATAAAATATTCTTTGGACACAAAACACATGGAATGCCTTTTTTATTTAGAAACTGTGCTATATGACAAGCAGCTTATCATTTAGAATCTTCTTCTTGATAGAAAAAGGCTTCTCTAAGACCCTTCAAAATGAAATCTACCCAGAACACTACTGTAAATTGTATATAGTTATTCCTCTTACACCTGTCAACTGACCTATGTTCCTACACTGATGGCTGCCATAGGAAGAGTTCTCCTGGGGCTAATTAAACTACATTCAAGGTTGCCTTGTGGTATCAGAAGATCAGGGCCAAAACCTTTTCTCACAAGTTAAATTTAAGTATATGAAAAAGGAATATAAATAATACTCATTATAAAATAGGCTCCACACAGACAATTTATGAAGCACAGTCGAGACCAGCCAAATTAATTTAATTTGCCTTGCAGGACTGTCTAGTGCTCTGGCAGAACAGGGAAGATCCAGTCTTAAATTCTCCTACCCCTTACCGAGATGCATTATTAGTAATTTCAGTGCCTTGGGCAGACATACCCTTGGGCACCCAAGAGCAAGGGGAAGAGGAAGAAGTCCAAGCACTGGGGAGCAAGGGATGCAGAGCATTGAGGGACGCTGGTGGAACCCCTTATAAATTGGTGCCCCAGGCTCATGCCCTACTTGCCCAACCCTAATTATGCTACCCCATGTGCCGACTCCTATCTCATGGTAAGTAGAAGCTAAGTTGAGGTAACCCAGCCGTGTTCATTTCTGGATAGGCTACTCTAGCTTAGTTTCCAGTTACCCAGGGATAGGAGTGGATAAATGAAGCAGCCAGTGCAGAGCGACTGATTCACTGACTTGATGTAGAATGCAACCATGTTATATGTTAAAAGTCTCTCATGTGACTTGTGAGATGGTATTTCTGATGGGGTTTTTTGTGCTGGGCAGAACACAAGTTCTCAAAGACTGAAAGGTTATGAGACAAACAACAGGAGTCCTGTGAGACAAACAAAGAGTAGGAAATCCAACCACCTAGAAAAGCCCAAGGAACTGAAATTCCACTTTCAGGCTGAACCGTTATCAGGTGGTTTCCATTTCTGAAGCTCAAAGGATCAAGTCTTCATGCCAGTGTAGTCCTTATGCCAGCCTGAGTAATTGGGCTTTGTACCAATGCAATATGCTGTGTGTGCAAGGAATTTTCTACAGGTTCCCCAGGAAAAGGCATTGCTGCAGAACTGCTCCATAAAGATTTATGTAGCCTTCTGACTAAAATATCTCTCAGCACATCTCACAACACCCATGAAACAAAAGACTGAAGACTGCTCACCCTCCCTACCTCCACCTACTTTCTAGCCACCAAACTGCCAGTCCCTCAAGGGAGTAGAGTTGCATGCTCTGTAGGGTGGGGGGAGCAGCACTGCAACCACTGTGGTGCCTGCTCAGTCTGTCCCTCTTACACTTGCAGAACTGGACAGCATTTATCTCATTGGGAAAGGGCCTTTTGTGGCTGCAGAAGGAGTGCAAGGTTTGTCCCAACTCTCAGAGCATAGGAAACCTAACAAGTCACACTGCAGGCTCAGGAGAGGTGGGGAGAGGAAATGCCAAACAGAGATGAGTCATGGAAAGAGCTATGCAAGCAGTACACGCCCTTGAAGGAATGTGCGCCAAGAAAGATAAGAAGAATATGAGTAGGTGTGTAGTACAAATAGGGACAGAGAGGAGTTTTCACTAAACACAACTTATGAGGGGTTTAAAGAGTGCAAACCTCATCAAGGTCAAAACCAAAATGGAAAGGCAAATGAGAAACATGGATGTGTACTTTAATGTATTCAGGTAATCAATACCCATGGCAGGGGTACAACTTGAGTCTTGCATCCAGCTTTGACTGATGTCTGTAAAATTGCATTTTTTTTCACACTTCAGCAACAGTAGTTGTACAGCTTTCTAGGCCAATGGCATGTGAGTTGAAAAACTAGGGACAAATTCTATTTCCATTTTTGTCTCTAAATAGCAGTTTTCTGGCTGTCTTTCTGGCTGTTCTGGACCCTGCCTTTGCCCCATGGACACATACATGTATGTATGTAGGATCTTGGCCAGGCATATATATGTACACCCGAGCATAAGCAGAGGAGACCACCCCCCTCCCACATCTTCTAGCCAAATGGTTAGGGCACTTGGCAAGAAAGCAGGAGGTTTATGTTTAAGATCTTCTGCCCCCTTATTCAAAGAGGGTTTGAATGTCAGATAGTCCATCTGCTAGTATAGTGGAGATACTTCTTTCTCTTGGTAGTTGATAGGTTTTGAAGCTAGCATGGATTTGGTAGCTTTTATTCTGAGGAAAATAATATTTACACTGCTCATTAAGAGCTTGAATCAGAGGAAGAGGACTATTTTTCAGACCCATAGACGTTGAGATCCATGAAGAGAGCCCAAAAGAAGTGTAACTTGAGGGCAGAAGGATGCCAGATAATGGCTCAGGAGAGTTGGGTTTACTCCCTGGTTCTGCTATAGATTTTATGTATGATTTTGTGCTGGTCATTAATGCCACAAGCAAGTTTTGTTTCCTTTCTTGACATGATTAGGAAATTGCTTTTGTTTAGATGGAAACAACAAGCACAGGCTTCTTCAACAGCTCTCCCTTCCTCTCTTCAAATACTGTCACTTGTGTGTCATGGAGAATGGCACAGGCAATATGGGAAGACTGCAGTGGCAGTACTTTATGGAAATCCTGGCAATCCACTTCTCTTTTCAAGGTCAGCCACCATTTGTCCAAAGCAGGCATGCCAAACATACGGCCCATCGGCCAGATCCAGTCCATGGAGACACTCCACTCAGCCCACCAGGCTCCTGGCAGGCCAAGAAATTTGAGGATGTGGCTTGCAGAAACCTGGGCCTGCCACAGAATCTGGCTCCTCAGGGCCCTATTGGACATAATGATTGTCCATGGCAGGACACATGGCCAATACAACCCTGTCCACCCTGTGACTGCTTGGCCCACTGCTGCTTGCTCCACTGTGTCCACTACCTCCATTGCTGGCCCCACTCCTGTTGCCTCCACTGCTGCTTCCCCTGCTTTAGCTGCAGTTTGCCCCATGAATCCAGTTCATGTGAAACCCCATGGTCTCGATTTGGCCCAGGCACAGGGTGAATTTGACACCCTTGTTCTAAAAAAATGATTGTTTTCGGAGCTTTGCTGAATTCACAGAATCATCTTCCCTTCAGGTTGAGACTAAGATGTGTCTGTGAACAGTGTGCTAACTAGAACTGACAAGGAGTGGAGAAAGGGAGGCGATAGTGTGGAATGTATGTATCAGCAGGAACCCTGACTTAGGCATTTCTGTACCTAAATTTGGAGCATCTCAATTCAAAATGATAATGGCTAGGTGCCAAGGAGCCCCATAAAGTCAACAGAGAGACTTCTGCGAGAGTCTAGAGATGCTGACAGATAGTTATAAAATGGGGTTAGGGGGTGGAATGTGGGGAAGGAGGACAGAAATCCCACCCCTCTAAGAAGCATAGGCACCAGAGGTCCTAGAAGACATTACCAGGGATCCTGTTTTTCTCTGATTTAAAAAAATACCCAATTTTTGGTTAAAAAAGTAACCCCAAATCCACATTTTCCCATGATTTAAATGAAACACTACTAATATATAGATATAGACATAGTGATGTTTTATTTTAATCATGGAAAAATGTGGATTTGAGGTTACTTTTTTTTAACTGAAAATTGGGGATTTTTTTAAATCAGGGAAGACCAGGATCTCTGGACATTACATATAAGTTGCAAGTAGTCTCTTAATCACATCTTAACTAGCAACCTGGTCACACTTTCAGGGAATTAGTGGCATCACAAAAAGGGAAATTAGCCACAAAATTATTACACAGATGTAGATGTGTAATATATATGTGGCTAGTCTCCATCGCAGCTTAAATTGAACATGTGGCTTCCAGCTATGCCACCAAGCGCACCTCCAGCTAGCCCCAGTGTAGTTCCTGCTGGCCAATGATCAGCTGGTCCTGGTGCAGTTTGGCCAGCAATCGGCTGATTGGTGGTTGGTTCCAGGACCACACTGGGTTTCATGATCCCAGGCTCCCCCTGCACTAGCAAGTAGCATGTCATTGAAATCTACTTGCTAACCCCAAAGTAATGCATGGTGCTATCACATATGACATGGCAGAAGGCAAAACTGTTGGGATCAGGGATCAAATCCCATTGCACCTTTAAATTAATGTCTGCCAGCAGCCTGACTCAAGGTAACCATCAGGTATCTAATAGGCACCTATTTCACCCTGCTCAAGTCCCTGAAAAACAGTTAACACAAAGCTAGATGGATCCTCCTTCTACTTACTGTTTTTTGCAACTTAGTCTTAAGGCCAAGGTGGTGGTGTGCCACAATAGTACGTGTGATGAACTCTTTTCAGGAACTTGAGCAGAGTGGAATATGATCTTGCTTAGACACCTAAGTCCATGTAGATGTGTATAAGTAGGGACCTACTCAAATTATGATTTCACATTTTTTGCAGAAACCACTATTGAAGGCAGTTTCCATGAAAAGGAGTTCCTTGCAAGTTTCAGTGGAATTGCTGGAAAAAAATCTCACTGAAAATAAAATGCTGGCTTCCCAAGGGAAGCCAGCAGTTCTCATGGCTACTGGCACGCAGAAGGGGACCCAAGATGGTAACCACCACCTACTCCCTCCACTGCTGTTTGGCTGACAGGGCTGCCCATTGTGCAGCCCCGCCCCTCTCTGCCAATCAGGAGAGAGAGGCAGAACTACATGAATGGCAGCCCTCTTGGCCAATACGTGATGAGTGGTGGTGCTACCACTGGCTGCCCTCAGCCAATTAGCAGTGTAGGGGGCCTCACTGTGAAAAACCATGAAAATGGTGGTGGGTGCCACCATTGGCTTGAGAAATCACCCACCTGCCTTCTCAATTTTGGTAGGTCCCTATCTATATGGTAGAATAGGATTTGGTCCTCAGTAAATATTTACAAGTATGATAACATGGCAAGGCAAACAGGCCTGATTTGCAGTCATTAGGAAGAAATATAGTTGCCAAATGATTTGGTCCTAACTCATCATGCCTTACATCATTGTAAACCTATTTGGAAGTACTCAATCGCATTTCTGAGCTCAGGTCTCATCACTTCATCAGAAACGAACAAATACCTTCCATAAGTCAATAGCTCTACATGCTATAGTGCTTGAAAGTGACAAGCAGAGAATTGGATTTCTGTGTGCTGCAGAAAAATGTGTAAAAATGAGGATTTTCTTCTTTAAAGGGAGAGCTGTGGCCTAGTAAGTGAGCAATGTGCTCCCCAGTCTGTTACTCCTTGCACTGCTGGCAATGCGACTGGTGCGGGGGTCCTGGCAGTGGAAACAAATCTCACCTCCTCGCTCCACCCTCCCATGCCAGGTCCTGCCCATTGGGCTGTGGAGGCAGCACCCGCCTGTGCCAGTGTGGCCAGGCTGCAGCCCTGTGCCCCACTTTGGACACACAGATCTGGGGGGTGGGCAAAATATATAGGTATTTAGAATTTATTTTATTATAATGATTGAGGCACTGGTAGGCTTCCAAATTGCTTTAAAATTGTAAATATATCCATAAAACATTGTGTTAAACTGATACCTATATATATATAGTGGTGTTTCATTTTAATCACAGAAAAATACAGATTTGGGGTTTTTTTAATCAAAGAACTTTGGATTTTTATCAGCGAATTTTGGTTATTTAAACAGAGAAAACCAGGATCCATGATGATGAGGCTTTTTCATCACAATGAATAATTCAACTTCATGTAAACATTTCCTTCTTAAGGATAACAACTTGGCTTTTTATGCAAGTTTCCAGACAGTTAATTTAAAAACAAATGTAGAACTGCTGATCTTTTGAAGTTGTGTTTTCTTCCTTGTTAGGAAAAGACATCTCAAACTGGAGAAATGATCAATTACTTTGAAATGGGTTTAGTAACTTGTATGCTCAAAAACGACTGTTGTGAAAATGGGATCAAATGAAACCTGTGCAAATGCCAATTCCAAATGAAAGGTCTGTGACATTTATATTCAGCACTGAGAGTGGTAAGCTACCTAAGCCAAGCTGGTGTAATTGCTCTCTAGATACTTTATACTTCATCATGCTGTCTCAGTACCTTGTGACAGCATGCCCAAAGAGCCATAATTGGGCAGGTTTGTGCTTTGGAGGGTGATGGTGGTGATGCTGCACCAGCAGTGACAGTGGCTGATATTTTTTGTGCTCTCCCCACCCTCACACACATACAAGTTGGGACTTGACACTGCTGTCCCATTCACCCCTGCTTAGTTACACCGGTGCTTGCCAAAGGTTCCTTGCAATAACATGGACATGGATGACACCAGAAGAACAAGGAAGAAACTGCAGCCAGCAGCAGGTGTAGACCAGACTTTCCATAATCAATGTATTGGAGGGACTTCTAGTAGCCTCCTGTAAATAGTAACACTGAAGGGAGTGTTAAGCTGCTTTCCTTTTATCAGTTGGTGTGTACTCTGTTGATATTGCTGCTTGCACAGCACACCTGGGGTTCATCTTTATCTTCAGAATGCCCCAAATTACACTCAGTATCAGGTAATTTCCAGAAAAATATCCTGGGATGAACACGTCAAACCCCATTACAAGGCTTGCTCCTCCACTCTTTAAATCACACAGGCAGAACACTGAGCTATATATAACCAATACACTCAGTGTATTTTTCATGAAAAATAGCATAAACACCTCTGAATTATGTGCATTACAAACAGTTTTGGGATCATGTTGTCTCTCTTTCTTGGTTTTTGTTATGTGGAAGCAATTAAATGGGAAGAAAACCCCAAATGATCATACGTCTAGCCCTCTCCACTCTATTTGCACACATCCCTCCTGCAATGGGGGAATTATTAGAGAGAAAGGAAAAACATATTTTGGGGGAGCATCAGATTAAAGTATTGGCAGCACTTCACCAAACCACAGGGAAATACCCCAATAGCTAATTTCCTTTTCTCAGAGTGGAAACATCTTAGGATATTGTTAGGGAGTCTGAGCTGAGTGCTGCTTACCTGAAGGAGAGCACCTGGCAGTGCCTGATGTAGGTCTCAACCACTCCAGCTGAACTAAGCAAGTTCCAGGCAGTTTTAGCTGATTTAACAAGTTACAATGACTAAACCCCCATGTTCATGCCATAACAGAGTTGGGATAGACCGGTGCATACAGAGCTTCTCCACACAGGAGTTGGTACAGGACATCTACAGGGAGAGAATCTAGAGGGCAGAGCTTCTCTTGTTCAGAGCTGGGGAGCCCAAGCTACTTTCACTCTAATTACAACCACCAGAAGCACTGGAAACAGATACAGATCATCTTCCAAGACAGCTTATTAAGCAAAGTATTTTGCTGGAGCCTTCCTGAACAGTGTCATTAAGCCTGTGCTATGTTATGGAAAACAAGCGCCCTTCATGTGGTTCTGTAATGTTTAGTATCCAGCTCCAGGTGAGAAGGAAGAGAGGGAAGACTGCAAAGTATTTACAGGTAAATAGCATTTTCTGTTTCAAGACATGAACACTGGAGTGGAGAGCACTGAACAAAGTGTTAAAGGGCTCTGAAAATGCAGAGAAAGTGCAGAACACAGGCAAATTCATGTAGGAAATATCAGAGACTTAGATGTCTAGCACTGAATTATAATGGCATAAGAAAGGAGGATCCAGGTCTTCCTTCTTGCATAAGAAGGAATTTAAATGATTTGCAGAATAAGAGGAGGCAGTAAATCTCCTTAGCTTTAAGTCTTGGTAATATACTCAACTACATATTTGAAGCATAAGGTTACTCTGCTATGGCTATGGCCGTTCGGCATTTTTCTCCAGCAGGGACTAAGTAATTACATTATCACAAGGCAAGAGCAGATGAGTTTCCTCCACATGAGCTTCCAATTAACGACAAGCAATCCCAACCTTTTTAAGTAACTCCAATCAATTTGTTAAAGTACAGAATATGATGTAATGGGTTCATACAAGCATCTCCCACATTAAGACTGAAAGTGGGTCACTGTTTCCATAATCCAGTTTCTACTTATTATGTGTTCTGTTCTTGGATAATTTATTTTAAGTTCATTATGTACCTATGCAGCACAGTCTTTGCCTTCAGCTTGAGAGGCATTATAACTAATTATTCATCATGATAGAATCTGCCCCAGTAGAATCTATTATTAATTAGATTTGAGTTTTAGCCAAATGATTTTTGTAATATAGAAAACAAAACAATAAAAATAGACAGCAAGGACTTGCTGTCTTTTCTTTCTGATACTATAGTATTAAGTTATGTTGAACACAATAACGTGACAAGGCTTCAGAAGTGGAGTCAGACCAACCTAATAGCACTGGAAACCCCACCGTACACTTCGTCCTCATCAATAAAACGGTTGGTAGTTGTTCTGCCAGTAATCTGGCATTCCCTACAGGATAGTTACATTTGTAGGTCAGTGGCAAGGCCACTACACAAGACACTGTATTGGGAATATATTGATTAGCTTTTTTGAAAAGCAACTGAAACATTTTTTTAGTCAATAGGGTCTGTAATGTTAGGGCATGAGGGTCATGCTCTCCAGTGCTGTTTTGGATTTCTTCCTGATATGGCATGCTGGCAGCTAAATGGAGTCTTCTAACAACATGCTGGTAGTGATTAAAGAACACCCAAGATTTGAGCCTCATTATGCTAGAAACTACATCCGAACCCTTCACATGTTTTTTTCTTGGCTAAACATTATAAAAACCAAACCTCCAGAGTGTTAAGTGTTTCTTGTTAGATACCACTGTGATCTTCCACTCCAGGACTGGGCTCTTTGCCATTAACTTAGTTAATAATTAAGCCATGGTAATAGCTCTGAACTGGTTTGTAAAGGATATTAAAGCCCAGTTACGTATCAATGCCTTCTTTTAGCTCTCTTGCCTTCTTTCCCCCCCTATTTAAATGTTGTTGTGAACCAATCCTGTATTTAACCTAAAACAAATGTTCTCAGCTGAAGGGCTGCATGGTGAGCACCTGTACAATATATCAGGACTCATGACTCTTTCCTCATATTGCAAGATAGCAGTGTGATTCCATTATATAAAAGGATGAGAACCACTGATCTGAAGACATAACACTGATTTATCTAAATTCTCTTTGGTACTGTTCCTGACTATGATTTTTTTGAATACTTGCACCTGTTTGACATGCCTCTCTTCCTATTGCCCCAGTAGAAAGCCATTATTTTTAGGGGGGAGAGTTTAACAATATTTCAATAAAATGTTTCTTACAAATTTCACCAAGCCAGGTTGTGGTTTTGTCAGATCTTACAAGTTAATGACCGATCTAAGGACTGTCCTTAGATCAATACCCATGGCTAAAAGGCATTCCCTCTCCCCTCTACCCCGCAAAAAAAAAAAAAAAAAAAAAAGAACCTTGGTGTTAGAGAAGATGGTACTGATGATTCAGTGGGAAGTATTCTTCCTCTTCATGAGTCCATATGGAGACAGGGTCCCAGTGTTTTGTTACAGAGCCCATAGCTGTCAGAGGTGGCATCTTGCAGGGTGGAATTAAAGTTACAACTGCATGGCAGTGAAAAAATTCTTTCCACTTTGAAAAGAAAGGACATAATATTGTGCAAATGTACCAACTACATTCCAAAATGAGCAGCTATCACCTACCTATCTAAATTGCCCCTCCACATTCAGCTGGGCACAGTATTCTCATTTCTTTGTTTCCTAATCTCTTGTGTAGTGTTGAATTGCCTGATTCAACCCATGAGGTGACTACTATGCAAAGATTGGTGAAATTATTCCTGAATTTTGGAAAAGAAAGAACTTTTATGTAAAAGAACAAAATTAAAACCATTACATGGCACAAAATGTATAGTGCTGCTAATATAAAGTCTAAACAAATAACCCTTTAGTTAAAACATTAATTTCTCTTGTTCACAAAGTAACGAACTATAGTATTTCTCCTCCCCACCCACTGTTTTAAAGGAGAAGGGTGATGAATATTAGCCAAAGACCAATGCCATGAAGGATGATAAGCCATTTTCTCACCTGCACTGTTTTATAGTTAATTAGTATGGGATGTAAATAAATTCATTTAAAAAGTTATCAAAATTCTGAGCACTTTCTGTTAAATTTTGGTGACTTATGGAATTCTCTGTAAAGCAAATTATGAGAGACCACAGCATTGAACCCATCTTTTTTATTTTTTCTTCCTATGTATATGCATCTCTCCCAAAACTTTTTTATGTCAGCCACTTCTTCCTCTGTGTCTAAGATGAAAGTGTCCTTTCAAGTCTTTTTTCTTAACACAGGAGGGAAAAAGAAAAATAGAAGTTCACTAGGGCATATGATCCACTGTAAAAAAATTTGTTATGGCTCCACCAAACACTAGGAATAGTAAAACAAGTAAATGGCTTAGCTATCTATATCAAAAATGGATATTAGATAAATAAAACTATAGGAGGTAAAACTTACTGGGAAAACTCAGTAAGGCAGAGGAGTTCTCATGTTATCCATTTAGAGACTGACTGGATTTGATGGTCCATGAAGGAAGCAGAGGGCATACCCTAAAGACTACAGGGCATCAATAGGGAGGCCCTATTCATATCAGATCCTTTCTTTGTCACTGTCCAGATCTCTAGGCAATGCTGTGTGAGTGATCTTTCTGATGTGAGTGATCTTTCAGATGTAATGCTACTGAAATCTGGAATCAGATTTCACCTGGCAACACTACATATTGGTCTGCGAACGATAGCCCATATAGAGCACATTTACACAAGATATTTACTGTGGAGTAGACTAATTAGCTCCACAGTAAACATTGCATGTCTATATGTGCACCCCTACTAGGCGGGAGTAAACTAATTAGTTCCACCCTAATTTTTTACTCTGCAGCAGTGCACATGTAGATGCCGCCCTGGCTGACTTGGGCTAAAAGGTGCTTCAGTACAGGGGCTGCCTGCCAACTAGCGCCACACTGGAGCACCCACATACCCCAGCTAGCCCTTCTGTAGTACATTGAGACAGTGGGGAGGAGCCCTGGGCTGGCAGGATGACCCCCAGAGCCCCCTGCCAGCCAGGGCTGTTCTGACCTGGCTCAATGTGCTGCAGTCCTAGATGCACGTTCAAATAGCACACCTGGGAGCAACAAACTCCAGAGCAATAAGCTCCAGAGTTTACTGCTTTGCATTAATTGCACGTGTAGATGCACCCATTGGCTGCATTCAGATGTGTGCGGACATTTGGTTCCCCAGGGACAACTAGTGGAGGCACACCTTGCACTGCTGCAAGTTGTCCCTGGAGAATGCCTGTGCCACGCATGCTCTGGCATACGGCAAGTTACCCCAGGTGGGGAAGGGGAGGCTGCAGCCAGCACTGTGTTGGTCCCAGAAGCATTACCTGTGGTCCTGGGGGCCTCCTGGGGCTGCAACAGCAGTGATCCTGCCACGCAAAGCAAGCCCAGCAGTGGAGTGCATCTCTGGCTGGCCAAGCTCTGGTTTTGGGCATTGCACACTGCCCCCGCTTGCGCTGCTCCACTTTTTTCGCTTTGTTCCCTTGCAGTGCAGAGAACAGAACGTGTGGTGTGTGGTGCTGCAGATGTGTCTGCAGTGACACATACTGCACTGTCATGCTTGTCTGGACATAGCCACTGTGTCTCATCCTAGTTACAGCCGTCTTGCAGTTCCAGGTTAACGCTTTGCCTCAAATTGTTCGAAGTGCCAGCTATAAGATAAACAAATGGGCTCTCACCACATAAAATCTGCTTTTTTCCTTTCCAGTCTCTCATAACATACCTACTTACTACCTCTGGTCAGTACTTGTATCCCTTTGCACTGAGAGGAAAGCAGGAAGACCTAGATCAAAGTTTTACACATTAGGCCTGACAAAACAAAAGATGGGAATTCAGTAGTACATAACATCCTGTCACTAAATGAGACTGCTGCATGACCTACTTTTGCCTACTGGTTTCAACAACCTTTGTATTGGAAATGCTTAAATACAAACATTTTTAAATAGTATCATGACAAAAATAAATTTACAAAATGCTGACATCATCACCTTCCAGGTAGTAGATGACTGGCAATAAACAGTAAGCGGCATTATTACTGACCAGAAATAGCTAGTTCTCTTTAGCTCAAGGGCCTAAACTCTTGCTTGCTCTTTCTTGCTTCTTGTAGCTATCTTTCCTTACTCTTTATTTAGGTACTATGTTATGAGCAGGGGTCCTGGTTATCTCTGATAAAAAAATATCCCCAACTTTCAGATTACAAAAAAGTAAACCAAAATCCACATTCTTCTGTGATTTAAATGAGCATCGCTATAGATAGATAGAGATAGAGATAGATATTAGGGGCATTTCATTTTAATCATGGAAAAATGTGGATTTTGGGTTACTTTTCTAAACCTGATAATTGGTGATTTTTTTAATTGGAGAAAACCAGGATCCCTGGTTACGAGCCATGGCCCTATTTCACATATAGCAGGTGTTCTCAGCTGAAAGATCACCTTGAGCCCCTGCACCTGGTGTCAGGAGTTACCGAGATCTCCTGTCATACTGCTAGATGATAGTGTGAGTCCAGGGTGAGTCCAGAGTTGAATCTCAGAGTTACTTATTCAAACCCAAGTATACATTTCTACTCTTTGGAATGGTTTATCATACCAATTTATGATAATCAAAGAGCTAATTTTGATTGCTTTCTTTAAAAAAAGCCTTAAGAAGAATTTGTTCTCTGCTTGTAAATGTCTCCAGAAATACAATAGTGAAGCTATGCAAAAATGCCATAGCAGTGAAAAAAAATCTGCAGGCTGGGCACAAGATAATGATTTTGAGGAAAAACAAAACAACCCAACAAGCTACTAGTCTTTCTGTTTTGTGGACTAAGGGCCTTTGTGCACGGTAATTTTGGGCAGCTCCTGAAGCTCTTAACTGCTTGATTGCCTGCACATTAGCACATTTAAGTGTCTTAAAGCACTCATTATGCAACTCAAAGTTATACCACGCCAGGGCAGGATTGTCTGCATATCACACATTAAAGTGTAGCCACTCCCCCCAGACCTGCTGCTCAAACTGAAGGTGAGACTGCTCCAAACTTCAAACTAGCACTAAGCTGATTAACATTTGTGTGGCTCAGAGCATAAAGCGTAACAAGGCCCTGAGGTAACAAATTAACAAGACAGCATGGAAACATGGTAACATCAAGGACAGATCACTGTTAAGCTTCTCTCCTGTTCTGGTTTGCCCCTGCTTGATGCAACACTGGAAAAAACTCAAAAGATTTCCCTGACATTTCTATAGGGCACTACTTATGATACAACTTCCTTATGATTTAAGTGTGGCAGTAAGTCACAGGGGTATTTACATAATACCACTATACCCAAGATATAATCTGTATGGCCCAGTGGATCAGTTTAAAACAGCATGAACTGTACATGAAAAAAATACAAAAGCTACCACAGATGATCAATTTGTAGCAAGGCCTTTTCCTTGTGCTCAGTAATATTTTAAAATGAACATGATGGGAAACTGAAGGATCTAAAGTTCTTTTGGACTGGAAACAGATCTGCATTATAAATGTTTTTACAGACTTTTGTTTCTCTTAGCTATGTTGTTGAGCACATTACGTTACTTTATTAGTGAAAATTAAACAGTTCTCCTTTTTTTTCAAGCAAAAGGAAGATAAACATGAATGCAACAACTGACAACTTAACCGACTTTACCATTCCGAAGAGCCAGGAGGATGCTTCCATTAACTGCACTGATATAGAAGCCTCATTGAAGAAATCTTACCTCCCTCCTCTGTACAGCATAATCTTTCTGTTGGCTTTCCCAGGAAATGTGATTGCAATTTGCATATACAGTTTCAAGATGAGGCCCTGGAAGAGTAGCACTATCATTATGCTGAACTTGGCCCTCACTGACCTGCTGTACTTAACCAGTCTTCCATTCCTGATACATTACTATGCCAATGGAGAACACTGGATCTTTGGAGACTTCATGTGTAAGTTTATCCGCTTCGGCTTCCACTTCAACTTGTACAGCAGCATCCTCTTCCTTACCTGCTTCAGCATCTTCCGTTACTTTGTGATTGTCCATCCCATGAAGGTTCTCTCTATTCAGAAAAAGAGATCAGCAGTAGCAGCTTGCACTGCAGTGTGGGTAATCTCACTGGTGGCTGTCAGTCCTATCAACCTTTTGATCACCTCAAAGGAGAAACAAAACAGATCCATGTGCCTGGATCTTATCAGTTCTGACAATCTGGACATTATTAGGTGGTATAACTGGCTTCTGACTGGATTAGCTTTCTACTTTCCGCTAGTGATTGTGACCCTGTGTTACACTGTGATTATTTACACCTTGGCTACAGGGCCCCATACTCGCACTTGTTATAAGCAGAAGGCTCGAAAACTTGTCATCCTCCTCTTGGTGGTCTTTTATGTATGTTTTCTACCTTTTCATGTCTTTAGGGGAGCTCGGGTAGAATTACGACTCCATTCAGTTAACTGCCACACTGAGAACCTAATCCATGCTGCTTACATCATCTCTAGACCTTTAGCTGCACTAAATACATGTGCTAACCTATTACTTTATGTTGTGACTGGAGGCAACTTCCAGAAGGCCATCCTTTCTCTTTCAAGATGCAGGTCAAACAACCATGTTCAGGAGACAGGGTGCACCAGTGATGTGAACAAGTCTGGAATTATAATAAAGTTCTGACATCATCTTTCTAAAAGAATAACATTTGGGTGCCTTTATTTTGTGTCCATTTGTCTTTGCTTTCTAACAAAATTGACAGTGTGCTCTGTGCTTCTCCAAAATAGTGTTCCTAAAATTGCTGAGTCTTTGAATGATTTATTTTGTTTTATTCAGTTTATATGCTGCCCTTCCTAAAAAGGCTCAGGGTAGCTTACAAAAGACGACAAAATTATTCTAATATAATAGCGGGCTTAGTCCATTTGTCTGTCTGTCCATAACGGTCTTGGAGTACTCTGATTGGTTACTGAAACAACCAATTAGAGTGCTCCAAGAGTGTTATGGACAGGAGGTGGTGGTGGCATTTTAGATGATCTGTGTATAAAATAAAAAACAACCTTCTGGATACCTTATGTAGGTTATATTGTTACATTATAACATCTTAATATACATTGTGGGTTTTTTTTCCAGCTTTGAAAATATTGTAAATCAGGGATAGGCAACCCCCAGCATGGGTACCAGTGTTTAGCACACAAAGGCATTTTGTTTGGCACGCACACCTCAGGGTGGACAGTGAGGAAGGGACTGGAGTTGCACTGCCACAACCAGGATCCCCCGCTGTCCATCCCTGGCATGCCAACATTTTACTAGTAGATGTTGCAGGTGTTTTTAGCATTCTGCCCCCACAGTTTTCCAACCCCTGTTTCAAACAATAAAGCATCAACCAATAGTAGCATATCAGAAGCAGTACTACCAAGCATTTAACGTGGGTATTATCTTAGGTTGCCTATTTTTGTTACTGGGATTTTTTTTTAATTAAAGCTTGCCATTAGCCACTAGGTGGGGATCATGTCTGGTGTATACCAGGGAGCTGACAACCTGGATTTATGAGTGCAACTCTCATACAAATTCAGAGTGTGTTATATGACAATAGAAGGTAATTACAGGGCGTACTAATCTTTCCTGATATGATGCTTGCAACCTCTCAGTGCTCTGGCAGGATTACAAAGGTTTCTGCCAAATAGTCCAAATGAAGTGAACAAGCTTCTCTACGTCTCCAACAGAAATAAAAGTACAAATAAAATAACATCAATGTTCGTGGACCCCCTGAATAGAAATAAAAGTATCTATTCCCTGTGTTAGTGCAAAGGCTATCACTGCTTTTCTTAGTTCTTGTGCTCAGAACCTCTTCTTCCCCAAGCCAAAGCAGAATTTAGTATATATTTAATACAAGCAAGTCACATCAACTATGAATATTATGTTAATAAACTAACAAAAGAGAAGATGCAAGTAAAAGCAATGGGAGACCTGTGTGCCTGCCTCTGTCTGGGGTTAGGAAGGAGTCTGGAAGGGCAAATGGCCTCTCGTTTCTATCAAAAAGGAGAATAACCTGAACTTGGATGTGTCTGTCTTGTGATATAAGGGACATTTTTAGAAATGCTTTTTTCCTTCTCTTTTCTCTGATTTAATTGTATCTCTACTCTTGTGTAGTCATTTTCACCCCATTTCTAATCTGGTCACATCTGCTCATACCTTGAAGTTAATTTCAGTCCTGCCTACTTGGAATCTACTGTTGTTTCCTGTGATTAGGTCAGGAAATCACAGGAAACTTAATTCAGCTCCCCTGATTAAGGTGCTACCACCTAAACAGTTACTTCTTGTCATTAAAGACATCCCAGTACAGGCAGTCCTCAACTTACAATGTTTTGCCCTTACAATGTTTCTAAATTGACACCCCCTTTCAACTTTCTGATGTCAGTTCGACTTTACAACACTTGATCCAAAACGATGCCAAGCCAGTGAACAAGTATGCTGCATTGCCCATCTCCCTGGAGAACATCTGTCCAAACTTCCTTGGACACTTTTGTAAAGAAAGCAAACATGGCTCCAGAAAAACCTGCAGTCAAGACTCTTGAGAAGGCTCCAGGCAAGAACCCTTCAGAAAGTCCAGCAAAGTCACCTCAAATAAGTCCTTCGAAGTCAGTATGATTGCTATTTACAATATAAATACATTAATGTAGCTATATTACTCATCTATAATTGATTGAATGCAATATTCTGGGTTATTTTTGGTGAAAATAGGGTATTGGGCCTTGGTTCAGGGTATCGGGCCAACCCCCCATTTATAACATTGTTTCCTATGGGAAAATCGGTTCCGAGTTACAACGTTTCAACATAAGACGTGGTTTTCAGGAACCAATTGTGTCATAAGTCTGAGGACTGCTTGTATCTCTTAGACACAAACCATTCCTGTTTATATCACATATACCTCCTTCTGCTAGCCTCCATATCAGTCCTATTTCTTCTCTCACACTTAAAATCAGAAGACAATAGTGGTCATGGCCCCTGTGCATGCAGATTACTACACTGCTCTCATAACTCAGGCACTGGTGGGATCACAATGCAAGAAAAATATCCCACAGGACAGCAAGCCATCTGTAGTGTTCCTACTCCCGGTACTTTCTATATGTTCCCAAAGGTTCACAAACAAAGTAACCCTGGCAGACCCATCATACTCAACTGTGGCTCCCCCACTGAAGAGTTATCAGGTTTTGTAGAAACCATCCTGAAACCACTTGTCACTCAAAAACCAAGTTTTCTAGAAGACACTACAGATTTCCTCAACAGAATCCTGAACACCAGCTACCTTCCCAAGAAGGCCATACTTACCACCATGGATGTCACCGGCCTGTACACTAATATTCCACATGATGAAGGCACAACTGCCTGCCTGAAACACCTACAAGAACATCGAATACACTCAGATTTGCAACAAGTTGTTACACAAATCATCCACTTCATCCTTCCTCACAAGTTCACTTTCTACAGTTGCCACTTCCTCCAAACCATGGGCCCAGCCTCTCTCAGAATTCCTGGACTATCATAACTCACATTGCTCTAACACTACTATTTTAGCACAGATGTGGCTTTGGTGATAAATTATACCACCTCCTTTGTATAGTTAGCATATCAGTATATAGAGAACTTTAGGATCCTTCAGGATAGAAGCTGCTTTGTGTTTTCAAGATCACCATCACCCATGACTCATGCCTGTTATTATAGTTTCTTTTTTTAGCATCTCTAAGTTTACTGTTGAAACAAGGATAAATGCTTCAGTTCCAGCAAAAGAAAGGGGTTTTCTTTTGCAACCTGAAACTAAATTCTTGTGTATAATGTGACTATACGGCTGTATTATTTACTGCATAATTACAGATTCCTTTTAAATTACTACTTAATCACATTCCAGAATGGAAGCTTCTGTTAAAAAGCTTCTTGCTTTTATGCCTGTAAAGACAGTTGTGTGAACAAAGTATAAACCTGTGAAGTCCTGCTCACCTAAGCTTATAATGAAGAACTGCAGAATAATACAGAGGTACTTAAGCTAGCTATCAACAAGCTTGCAAATATAGGCCTGGCAGCATAGTATTCCAGGTGAGCTAATCTGACCTGTTGAGAAGCTGTAATTCATGCAACCATACCTGTGGTCACATTGTACATAGAAGTAGTATCAGTCCTTACATTCCTTTAAAGTTGTTGCTATGCAAGCAGAACTAGGGGGTGGAGGTTGGAGGTGGGAAGGAAACTGTTCATCCCAGTGCAAATGGGATGAAGGGCTATTTAAAAGATTTCCTTCCTAAGAGCAGCTGAAAAACAATAGCAGTGCTTTTGACCAGAGTCAAACTTACTTGTTCTTTGACAGATTGGACAGGCAGAGAAGCCACATTTACACCTGTGTTTATGAGCCATATTTTGGGTACCTGAAAGTAGAAAAGTGAACAGTAAAGTTTGTAAGCACGGTGCTGAGAGTACTTAAAAAAATAAAGATTTCAAGAGCACAAACAGAACAAAATCTCTGGGATACTGCAGGCAAATGCAGTGCATAATATCTTAATATCTTCAGGACTGCATTTCGGGAATCCTCGAAGGTGAACTGAAAGGCATTTAATCATTTTATCTTCTGAAATCCCTTTTAAGGGCTCTTTGTTTCCACAACAGCTAACATCACAAATACCTAAACAGAGCAGACAATAGTCTGGTTCAGAGCTATAGATATTTAGTGATGTTATCAGCTCTTACAAGAAAAGCAAAGCTTTGGAAAAGCAAAATACTTTGGAAGGGAAGATAACATTATTGCTTTGTGGATTTTTTTGCTTTTTTCTTTACATACTATATAGTTTTTTAATTAAATGGTTTTCTTGATTTTTATTGAATCAGTAATGGAGAGATACATATACGATGAAGAAAAGAGAAAAATAAATAAGGCTATGTGAGCAAATGAATAATGCAGCATCCCATATCAGTGAAACAAGGTAATATTCTCTACAGAAATCCTTCATGTTGTATTATAATATGCAGTGTGGATTTCCATCATCCTCCTTGTCATGTAACCTGGCAAACTTGGTATAATTTTCAATCCTTCCTTTAATATCCTCCCTGCACATCCAGGTTATTGCTCAAAACCTGTCATATTTTCTCCTGTACAACAGCAGGACATTTATGCTTTCTTTTACAGCTTTTCTGCTAAAATCCTTGCCTAGAACTTCTATCACCATAGTTACTCATCTGGACTTCAGTGCATCTTGCGCAAAGACAGGCCACCCTCTTGTATCCTCTCTGGCAGGGATATATACATACCAGTGATGCTTCAAAATATAATTAACATTTGTACAGCTGCTGGAAAATATTAGGTCATTTAGAAATATTACTTCTATTAGAAGTAACTTAGAGAGTGCTTGAAATAGGCACACCTGTTCTGTAGCTACAGTGCTTTTCCCAGAGGCTTGAGAATCTCAAGGCTAGATAAAAAGGCAAGATAAAAAGGACATGGAGTTGGGGCTGGACTACAGATAAGGTTTCCTTCAATGCCTGAAGGACCCCAAAATGACACTGAATACATTGAATAAGCTATATTAGCAAAATTGTTTAAGGCTGCAAAATGAATAAGGGAAGGAAGAGAGAGACAAACGAGGGAGGAAAAAAACCCTAATTAAATTATTCAAAGTGTTAAAATATCACCTTCATTCACTTGAGTACACTTCTGTCAGCAATGATACATCTTAACAGAGCAGCGGCAGTTCCTACTTAGAGGGGTTATCTGAGACTTCATGGTTGCAAGACACTTTGAGGTACTGATGTACTTTATCTCTGTTTAGAGGTAAGAAAACAGTAAAGTGAAGTGACTTGCCTTAGGACACAATTCTGTAGTAAAACAGAGAAAAGCTGTTCATCTGATTCCCTGTTTAGGGCTAGGTCACACTTCTTAGGAGAAGAACACTCTGGCTCTCACAGTCATACGGATAACCTTTATGTCAAGCATTAAGTATTTAAAATAGTGTAAGAAGCTCAGTGACTGCAGAAAATCTATGCTGTATATGTTTTTGTATCCTTTCAGACTTCTGCTCATGACATGGTTTGACAAACAGCCTGATTTGAAACTCCTCTTTACAGCATTGGAGAGGTGCTATAATTCCAATTTGCACTAGAGGGCAGACAAAGCATTACTAGTGAAAAGGTCCACTTGGAAAAGTGACTCTAGAGCCGTGGTTTTCAACCTGTGGTCCACCGATCCCTGGGGTGTGGAGACTATGTCTAAGGGGTCCATGAAAGATTACTCTTATCAATCAAAAGTATGTGAATACCGACCGTTACAATTCGAAGTGGTCTGCATCTCCATTCAAAATTTCCAAAGGAGTCCACACCTCCATTCAAAATTTTTTAGGGGGTCCACACATGAGAAGAGTTTGAAAACCATTGCTCTAGAAAAGGGACAGGGAAGAACAAAACCAGATGACACCTAAGCCACCCACAGAAGGCAAGTGGAAGCTGGGGACCTGTACATCGCAGTATCTCAGCCTTTTCAAACTATATATCATTCATGGACTCTACAATCTACTATTATCACACCCAGCTGAAATGTTTATTTGTAGTTTTCTCCCCAAACCCAATCCTGTTAATTTTATCCGTACTGGTGTTACCTTACAAGCCAGCTATTCAGACACCACCTCAATGAGGGCTTTATTAACTCTTAAGATACACAGACAGCAGTACTTTACATCCTGTTTCCAGCCCTTTCCCTGTTGACACTGGAAAATGTTTTGCTGATAAAAACTTCTGGTCATTTTTATGGATGTGGACAGAAGGGCTGTACCTCTGAGGTGCTCTCTCTCTCTGTCTCACACATATACACACACACACACACACACGTGCACTAGTCCTGCTTGAACCTTCTCTCCTGTGCAGGATCCTCCATGAACAGCAGCTTCTCAAATAGTAATCCTAGTCCCTGATCTTTCATCCTGAATCTAGAAAGCCCAGAGTCAGGCAGCAACAGAGGTTTTCTGATTTGCTTCTATATCTACAAAGACTACATGGCAAAAAAAAAAAAAAAAAAAAAAATTAAGGCAACTTAAATGCCAGCTGTGAATAGTGGCCAGAGATTTTTAAATATATATTCAATATTACCAAAGGAGGAAAAAAAGAGGAAAAAGTATTTCTGTTTGCTGAAATTTTCCATCCTTTGGATAATACAGTCTGCAGCCTGATTCTACTCTGGAGCCAACCCAGAGCTGGCAGTGGAGAAATGCCTTACCCTCTGCTATTCTGTTTGATTAAGACTGCTTCTACAGCCAGGATTACTTATTTCTCATCTCATAAATTAAAGGCTGAATTAACTAAACATTACAGAAAGGTCCATTATGGGCGTCCATAATGAGATTGGTTGCATGTTGCCATGAGTACTAAGCTGTGAAGAAGACTTCTGCTAAAAACTGATATTAGCCCAAGACTGGTATTCTTTGTGGTGAAACAGGAAGAGGCTGTCTGTTCCCCAGAGTTCAATACTGCTCTCAGGTCCTTTCTTGCCTGGGGGAGATTATGGAGGTGACCCCACCTGGACTAAGCTGTAAGGGGAAATGCCCTTTGTTCTGGCCAAAATCTGCAATTTCCTGCTTAATAAGGGTAGAAGCAGGAGACACAGGTCTTTCCATTTTACTTCTGCTTTTCTCCATGAAGCTTCCAGGGCACTTCAGTCATCCCGGACAGGGGAGAAAATCTCAGGGAAAACCTCCGGAAGGTACAAACCACGTCCATGTCTTCATATTTGCAAGTTAGATTAACCTGTTATTAGCCAGACATTTAAAACAGGTAAGACGGGGGACTTCAGTGACTGGGGCACTCACTGCTAAAAGTGACCTGCTGGCTTGCCAGGTTCTTCAGCTACAGGTAGGCTGAAAGAGCCTCTATTATGCATTCATGGACCTTTACACAATGAAGCAGTGCATCTAAGGTACAAGCAGTGCAGCAAACTACCAATGTACTACCTGTACCTGCACAAAGGCCTCCAGAAGTAATGGTGCTCTGGATACAGTGGTTCATCAGAATGGAACAGCTTGCAAGATGAAAACTTTACTGTATGCAGTAATAACATCTGACATTCACTGAAGTCGAGGGAAACTGCATGCACTCAGCCTCAGGCCCTAATCAATGAAATGTGCAGGAAGAGAAATGTATTATGTGGGAGAGCTCATCATGGAGCTGGCCCATGTAGCACTAGCATCCATAGCATCGTTAGCTTTTTTATTTTGTGTATGTTTGTGTAAAATATTGCCATTTTATTTTATTGCTGCCTAATACACTGCACCATTTGAAAAACAAAATCCCAGCATGATGGGGTTTTTCTGCAGGCAGCCAAAATCTCTTCTAATACTCTGCTTTATCATCTCACTTTCCTCAGAGGTGTAATCTCCCATCACATGGTGATGTGATTTTCTTTCCTGTCTCCCTATCATTATGAACTTTAACAAACTGTCATAATGTTTATAATATTCAATGCCAACTCTGAGAGCAATGGCAAAAGTACACAGCATCATTGTTCTATCCCACTGAATCTATGCCTTGCCACAGTATTTACGTTTGTTGTATTACTTACAGTAACTCCTTCATGGCTACTGAATGTACTGGTAAACAGAGGAAAATGAACCTTCTGTTCTGTTCATTTACCAAGGCTTTCATTTAAAAAAAAAGTTCTATTGCTATGGCTCCTGGAATCCCTAAGTTGCCTCAACTGGGAGTAACTCACTGAAAGATAAGTAAGAAATAGCTCTTGTTTCCTTATATGGATCAGCCTCACAATGGACTGTGAGGCTGCATCTCAAGCACTCTCCAACCAACTATGCTGATAAGCAGAGACAAAAGGTAACAGAAATATCAAGATAAGGACATTCCCTAACTTTTTCCTCATAAAAATTAAAGATTTCATAGACATTAAGGCTGGAAGGGACCTCAGAACATCATTGAGTCCAACCCCCTGCCCCAGGGGCAGGAAGGCAGCTAGGGTCAAAGGATCCCAGCAAGATAATCAAGCAAATGTTTCTTAAAAGAGTCCAGAGTAGGTGCTTGCACCACCTCGGGGGAGGGCAGGGGATGTCTATTCTAGGCCTTGGGGGCTTGGACAGTAAAAAAGTTTTTCCTTATGTCCTGCCTAAAATGGTCTTGGAGGAGTTTGTGACTGTTTCACCCTGTCATCCCTTGGGGCGCTCTGGTGAATGGGTGTTCCCCCAGATCCTGATGCACACCCCTTATATGCTTATAAGCAGCCACCAAATCACCCCTGAGCCTACGCTTTTCCAGGCTGAAGAGTCCCATGGCTCGCAGCCTCTCATTGTAAGTCCTGCTCTCTTGCCCTCTGGTCATGCGTGTAGCTCTCCTTTGGACTCTCTCAAGCTTTTCCACATG
>NW_017729032.1:123057712-123059960 GCF_001723915.1 Gavialis gangeticus | reverse complement strand
TTTCTGCAGGCAGCCAAAATCTCTTCTAATACTCTGCTTTATCATCTCACTTTCCTCAGAGGTGTAATCTCCCATCACATGGTGATGTGATTTTCTTTCCTGTCTCCCTATCATTATGAACTTTAACAAACTGTCATAATGTTTATAATATTCAATGCCAACTCTGAGAGCAATGGCAAAAGTACACAGCATCATTGTTCTATCCCACTGAATCTATGCCTTGCCACAGTATTTACGTTTGTTGTATTACTTACAGTAACTCCTTCATGGCTACTGAATGTACTGGTAAACAGAGGAAAATGAACCTTCTGTTCTGTTCATTTACCAAGGCTTTCATTTAAAAAAAAAGTTCTATTGCTATGGCTCCTGGAATCCCTAAGTTGCCTCAACTGGGAGTAACTCACTGAAAGATAAGTAAGAAATAGCTCTTGTTTCCTTATATGGATCAGCCTCACAATGGACTGTGAGGCTGCATCTCAAGCACTCTCCAACCAACTATGCTGATAAGCAGAGACAAAAGGTAACAGAAATATCAAGATAAGGACATTCCCTAACTTTTTCCTCATAAAAATTAAAGATTTCATAGACATTAAGGCTGGAAGGGACCTCAGAACATCATTGAGTCCAACCCCCTGCCCCAGGGGCAGGAAGGCAGCTAGGGTCAAAGGATCCCAGCAAGATAATCAAGCAAATGTTTCTTAAAAGAGTCCAGAGTAGGTGCTTGCACCACCTCGGGGGAGGGCAGGGGATGTCTATTCTAGGCCTTGGGGGCTTGGACAGTAAAAAAGTTTTTCCTTATGTCCTGCCTAAAATGGTCTTGGAGGAGTTTGTGACTGTTTCACCCTGTCATCCCTTGGGGCGCTCTGGTGAATGGGTGTTCCCCCAGATCCTGATGCACACCCCTTATATGCTTATAAGCAGCCACCAAATCACCCCTGAGCCTACGCTTTTCCAGGCTGAAGAGTCCCATGGCTCGCAGCCTCTCATTGTAAGTCCTGCTCTCTTGCCCTCTGGTCATGCGTGTAGCTCTCCTTTGGACTCTCTCAAGCTTTTCCACATGCTTTTTAAATTGTGGAGCCCAGAATTGGATGCAGTACTCCAGCTGTAGCTTCACCAAAGCCGAGTACAGTGGGAGGATGACATCCTGAGATTTGCTTGAGAAGCATCTATGGATGCAAGCCAGAGTTTTGTTTGCTCTACCAGCTGTGACATCACGTTGGTGGCTCGTAATCATATTGTGGTCAATCATGACCCCCAAGTCCCTTTCAGCTGTGGTGCTAGCAAGCATAGTACTGCGGAGCCTATATGTGTGATGCAGGTTTTTTTTTCCCCCCAAGTAGAGTACCTTGCATTTTTCTGTGTTGAATCTCATCAGGTTTTTATCCACCCACTTTCTAAGCCTGTTAAGGTCAGCCTGGATCATCAGCCTATCCTCAGGTGTGGACACTTTACCCCAAAGTTTGGTGTCATCGGTGAACTTGGCCAGTCCACTTCTGACACCAATATCCACATCGTTAATAAAGATGTTAAAGAGTACAAGTCAAAGGATGGAGCCTTGGGGGACACCTCTGGTCACAGAGCACCATGCTGATTCACTTCTGTTGATTACCACTCTCTGGGTCTGACCTTAGAGCCAATTCCCCAGCCATGAGACTGTGATGTAGCTGGGGCCATAGTTAGCCAATTTTTCCAGGCTTTTTTAAAGTCAATATATGACGTTAATCTCTTCTCCCTTGTCTGGTGATATGTTACCTGGTCATAGAAGATGAGATTGGTCAGGCAAGACCTACCTGCAACAAACCAATGCTAGCTGTCCCTCAGGATGTTGTCATCAGCCAGTTTGTCAAGAATGGTCTTTTTGCTAATTTTTTCCAAAATCTTTCCAGGGATTGAGATCAAGCTGATTGGCCTGTAGTTCACCAGATCTATTCTCTTCCCTTTCTGGAAGATAGGCACCACATTGGCCTTCTTCCAATCTTCGGGCACTTCCCCTGAGTGCCACGACTTCTCGAAGATCCTTGCCAGTGGCTGGGCTATGATGCCTGCCAGCTCCTTAAGTACCCTGCGGTGCAAACTGTCAGGACCAGGTGACTTGAAGGTGTCCAGCCTCTCAAGGTGTTCCTTTACAAGGTCTGCACTGATGTTGGGTATAAGTTCACCCTCACCCTGGCTGCCCAGCATCATGTTAGGTAGGGCAGGTGAAAAAGCAATGCAAAATACCCATTAAGCAGGTTGGCTTTTTCCTGGG
>NW_017729032.1:123055698-123056941 GCF_001723915.1 Gavialis gangeticus | reverse complement strand
CCTGGTGAATTCCTGGTTAAGCTCTTGTTCCTGATTAGGTGGTCTGTAGTAGACTTCTACCATTGTGTCTCCTGTGCCACGTTCACCACATATTTTAACCCAAAGGGTCTCCAGTCATCCTCCCTGGGTGCCAATGTCATCTTGCAAGGATGTGTAGCTTTCCTTGACATAGAGAGCTACACCCCCCACCCCTTTTTTCTTCATGATCTCTCCTGTACAGGGTATAGCCATCTATACCTGTGGCCCAGTCATAGGTGGAGTCCCACCAGGTCTCCATTATCCTTATGAGAATGTAGTCATTCTTGTTTAGCAGGAGGACCAGTTCCTCTTGTTTGTTCCCCAAGCTCCTGGCATTAGTGTACAGGCACGTAGGTGTCCCATTGGAAGCCCTATGCTTCCTTGCACTCCCAGGAAGACATCATTCCAAGGCTGGGGTAAGAGTGGATTCCCTTGAGTGCCCTAACCTGTTGGTGTTGCAGAAGTTGCCTAGTAGGCTTGCTTTGATGGTTGTCCACCCATCCCCCAGTGGGCTTAGTTTAAAGTGCATTCGAGCAGGTCAGTCATTCTGGCTGAAAAGAGCTTCCTTCCCAGTGAAGTGAGGTGGGGGCTGTCTCTTCCTAGCAGACCACTGCCTCTCTCACCAAAGAGCAAACTGTGATCGTGGAAGCCAAAGCCTTCATGCTGACACCAGTGCCACATTCTTTGGTTGGTAATTGTTCTGGTAATAAGCCACTGGTCAGGTTTCTTTTTAGACACTTGCTTTGGGACCATTGTACAGCTTCAGGCCTGTTGAACAACATGGAGATACAGTATCCATAAAGGTAGAGGAACTCTTGGTGGGATACCGTACAGTAAAGGTTAGACATCAGGTTACCATACAGTTAGGTTAGACATCTAAGGTCTAACCTAAGGTAAGGTTACCGTAAGTTAGGTTAGACATCAGGAGGAGCTATTTCACGGTCAGGGCGGCTAGGGTCTGGAACCAACTTCCAAGAGAAGTGGTGCAGGCTCCTACCCTGGGGGTTTTTAAGATGAGGTTAGATGAACACCTTGCTGGGGTCGTTTGACCCCAGTACTCTTTCCTGCCATGGAAGGGGGTCAGACTAGATGATCTGCTAAGGTCCCTTCCAACCCTAGAAACTATGAAACTATGAAATGCTAATACATTTATTATCAGCAGTGATGATTATGGTTGATACATCACTCCTGGTAGAAGGCAGATGTTGCAGGTCACTTTGGCTGG
>NW_017729032.1:123039329-123055469 GCF_001723915.1 Gavialis gangeticus | reverse complement strand
TGGGGTCGTTTGACCCCAGTACTCTTTCCTGCCATGGAAGGGGGTCAGACTAGATGATCTGCTAAGGTCCCTTCCAACCCTAGAAACTATGAAACTATGAAATGCTAATACATTTATTATCAGCAGTGATGATTATGGTTGATACATCACTCCTGGTAGAAGGCAGATGTTGCAGGTCACTTTGGCTGGTTTGTCACCTAGTAAAACTCACTACAGTGTGGTGGGAAAAGACATCTTAATGTGGTAACAGAAACAGAAACAAAGCTGCCATTTCCAAGGCTCTTAAGGGAAAGGAGTAAAGATTAGGACTGTGCAAAACTTTGGTCATTGATTCAATTTGGTGGAGATTTGACCTGATTCAGTGGCTGAATCTCCAAATCCAAATCGAACCAGGGGACCCTTTAATCTCTCTGAATCAAATTTGAACCCTGAGAATCAATTCAGAGAGATTCAGAAAGATTCATTGATTCAGACATAGACACAGCTTTAAATGTTTTTTCTGCATACCTCAAGGTAGCAGGCGGCTCGTCAATGCTATGATGCTGGGGCGGATGGAGCATCCTACAGGAGTGTGGGGGGGTCCTCAGCACACCCAGCGGCAGAAGACTTCCAGTCCAGTTCTGGGTCCTCCGCGGAGCATGCTGGGGGCCCCCCCACACCCTCAGCTCGGCGAGTGGTGCCTCCTGTGTCTGGGGGGGCAGCCGGGGTCCCCCTGTAGCCCGTCACTGAGCTGAGGCGGGTGCAGGGGGGGCCCCCAGCATGCTCCCCAGGGGACCTGGAAGTGGGCTGGAAAGACTTACAGTCCACTTCCAGGTTCGCCATCGAGCACATGGGGGGGCCCCCATGCTCCTGTGGGATGCTCCATCTGCCCCACCATCACAGCGTTCACAAGCTGCGCTGGTACCTCAAGGTATGTAGAAAAAGCATTTAAGGCCGTGTCTATGGCTGAATCACCAGTTCTCTGAATCAGCATTGAATCTTCAGATTCTGATTTGGACGAATCGAATCAGCGACAGTGATCCGAATCAACAAATTGAATCAGTGTCCCTGATTAGGGTCGAATCCAAATTGAATAGGGCCTGTTTCTCACACCCCTAGTAAAGATTGTCTTCTACAAAAATTTAGTAGCTCTTGCCCCTGAGGATCAAAATGACATCTGTTTATAAGTGAACAACACTATTTGGAAGGAAACAGGGAGTGGACTCATTACTACCTAGTATATTAAGCCAAATAAGAGTGACCTCCCTTTAGAAGAAATGTGCTTTGCCTCTGTCCTCTACTGTCTTTCCAAGCACAAAAGGAGAGCAATTCACATGGGATGGCAACCCTGCTTTCATAAAAGAAAAACCTTCACTTCATTAAATACAAAATGTCTGAATAAAAGGGCACTTAAATGCCTTGCAAGACACTTCTACATTTTTTGTATGTGTGTGCATTTTTTAAATAGGCTTATGTATACAGTGCAGTATTTTTTGTCCTTTTTTTTTGTCTTTGGCAATGAAGTATCTTTTTGATATACTACCACTTTATGGTACCAAAATTCTACCAAATGTAGGTCTGGTATTATCATCAGAGGCTATGGACACATGCACATTTGGAGCCATCTTAGCTCCCCTCCTCAACTACATCAACAAAACTAGCACAATAGAACAAGAACACAATAGAATTTACTCATGTATTAATAAAAAGCACTTTTACAATTATCTACTGTGTATAACAACAGACTAGTGTTGAACACTGATATCATACTTCTAATGGAAGCCATGCATCTAAACCTCATACTGCTGAAAGAATTTAGCTCAACCTTGAGTTTAAAAAATAGCAATGCAACCAAGTCAATAATTCCTATCTGATTTTCTCAATTGGCATACCACGACCAGTTCTCAAGAGTTGTCCCATTAAATAAAAGTGCCAGCAGTGCTTCCATGCCTACTGTGATTCAGGTTTGTATTTAATGTCAACTGAAAGGATTTTAGCAGATGCAGATGCTGTACCTGCAGCATTATTTTTTTTACCCATCCACATAGTCAAAGGAATTTTAAATTATTGATCAAGAAAGCACAACTCTATGACATCAGGAGCCAAGCCTTGTCTTTGCTCAAGTAAAGTACCTAGTCACATCTTTAGCTTTAACCAGGTGCATAGTCCCCGCATTGGATTACTCACCTGCTGAAAGCTAAGTACCCATTTAGTGTTTCACTGGACCTTGGCTTTAATACCTTTACAGCATTCAAGTGCCAGCTTTGCACTTGTCAAGCTTGCTCCAAGGAGTAATATTAGCTGCAAGATAGTGTCTCACATCCCTACTGGCTATTTTTGGAATTATATTGAACGGCACTTGCTCAGCTGATGTAGTAACACTGTTTATATCTCAGATTATAACTCTATTTTCCAAAATGAAATAATCACAGAATTTTTCCTTAACAATCCCAATTACATAAATAATCGGATAGCAAAATGTAACCATGATTAATTTAGAATTACTGTGCAGTTAGGAATAACCAAATGCAGCTCTTACCAATATGCCTGTGTGGAAAAACAAAGAGGGAAAAAACAGAGCTGCTTTCTCTGGGTTATTTCACACATAGGGTATTACACTCAGAAAAACTGAACATCTTTTGAAGGTGGTCTGAGAACAACTGTATTAGGTATTCAATCACACACACTGTATGATCAGGCAAACAAACATATGTCAGTTAAGGGAAATAGCCCACGGAAAGATTATATTTGTCTGAACCAAAAATAAAACATATAAAGAAAGCAGCACTGTGGAACCTAACACTTTCCCAGTCAAATTGTCTGCTTTCCTGGGTACTTATTAAACAGAACTATCCATGCAATGTATAGCATCTAATGCTGTATTATATAAACCACTATCAGGACTAAGGGCCTCATCCAAAGCACTCTGAAATCTTCAAAAGACGGGAATCTCAGTTTTCTTCAATGAGGTTTGGATCAGAACCTATGTGATTAGAATTTTGCTGTATCACAGAAATTAAAGTTCTTATTAAAATTAAATCCCACAAAAACACTCCAGCATAATAAAAAATCACCTCTTTTGGTCTTTAAGACCTCTTTTGGCACAATGCCTACAAGAATTGAATAGCCAATTTATACAGTGCAGTAAGGAGGCGATTTGAAATCAAACACATATTTAATAAAGCAAAACAAAATAAGGTGCTATGCCCCTTCCCCCATCTTTTAAATACTTTTTTTTTCTATTGTAATGTATGTTCTTTGGGGAAAGATAATTTATTCCATGTCTCTGAACTGCATCCACCTTACCCCAAATACTACTGTCCTATAAATAGCAACAAACTACGTTAATAAACATCTCTTCATTCACATTGTGCACTTGGTTACAGCCAACAACAGAAAGAGAATGTAGACATTTTAGAGGGATTTTTTAACGAATAATTGTGTTACCTATTAACTCCTGTTTCATCTGTATACAGGACCAGTGCCAGGTGTTGCATATGTGAACCTTGTATGTGAGCCTGTCATCATAGGCAGCTTCAAAAACTGTCAAATTGGTTAGCTTTCTTCGGTTCCTAATTACTGCTCCTTAAAATTGTGAAAAATAGTAACAGAGTGAAGAAAAAAATGACAAACATCTACCATAAAACTCTACAAACAGAACATTTATAAAAATAAGAGCTGAACTACACTCAGTGCATAGCATAATTAAAAGCTTTATGCATTTTTTACATTTTTTTCTCTGTGCCTCAGTTCCCTGTCTATAAAATGGGACTCATACCTTGTGAAGGAACACCTTGAGAGGCTGGACACCTTCAAGTCAGCCGGCCCTGATAGTCTACACCCCAGGGTACTCAAGGAGCTGACAAGCATCATAGCTCAGCCCCTGGCAAGGATCTTCAAGAGCTCCTGGCGCTCTGGTGAAGTGCCTGAAGATTGGAAGAAGGCCAATGTGGTGCCTGTCTTCAAGAAAGGAAGGAAAGTGAATCTGGCAAACTACAGGCCCATCAGCCTGATCTCTATCCTGGGGAAGGTCTTAGAAAAGATTATCAAAGAGGCCATTCTTAACAGACTGGCCGATGGCAACATCCTGAGAGATAGTCAGCATGGGTTTGTTGTAGGTAGGTCTTGCTTGACCAATCTTATTTCCTTTTATTACCAGGTGACCTATCACCTGGACAAGGGAGAGGAGATTTAAAAAAGCCTTCGATCTGGTATCCCATGATCACCCCTTAGCAAAACTGGCTAACTGCAGCCTCAGGTCCACCATGTTCCACTGACTGGGGAATTGGCTCTGTGGTCGGACCCAGAGGGTGGTGGTTGACTGATGCCAATCATCGTGGTGCCCTGTGACCATTGAGGTCCCCCAAGGCTCTGTTCTTGTACCTATATTGTTCAACATCTTCATTAATGATGTGGACATTGGAGTCAGAAGTGGACTGGCCAAGTTTGTCAATGATACCAAACTCTGGGGTAAAGCATCCACACCTGAGGACAGGAGGGTGATCCATCCCGACCTTGACAGGCTCAGGAAATGGGCGGATGAGAACCTGATGGTGTTTAACTCCAAAAAATGCAAGGTTCTCCACCTAGGGAAGAAAAACCTGCAGTGTATTTACAGGCTTGGCACTGCTACGCTGGCTAGCACTACAGATGAAAGGGACTTGGAAGTCATGATTGACCACAAGATGAACATGAGCCTTCAATGTGATGCTGCAGCTAGTAAAGTGAGCAAAATGCTGGCTTGCATCCATAGATGCTTCTCAAGCAAATCCCGGAATGTCACTCTCCCATTGTACTCGGCTTTGGTGAGGCCGCAGCTGGAGTACTGCATCCAGTTTTGGGCTCCACAATTCAAAAAGGATGTGGAGAAGCTTGAGAGAGTGCAGAGAAGAGCCACACACATGATCAGAGGTCAGGAAAACAGACCTTATGACGAGAGGCTGAGAGCCATGGGACTTTTCAGCCTGGAAAAGCTCAGGCTCAGGGGTGATCTGATGGCCACCTATAAGTTTATCAGGGGTGTCCACCAGGATCTGGGGGAACAGTTGTTCACCAGAGTGCCCAAGGGGTGACAAGGTCGAATAGTTATAAACTCCTCCAAGACCATTTCAGGCTGGACATAAGGAAGAACTTCTTTACAGTCCGAGCCCCCAAGGTCTGGAATAGCCTGCCACTTGAGGTGGTTCAAGCACCTACTTCGAATGCCTTCAAGAGAAACATGGTTATTTATTTTGCTGGGATCCTATGACCCCAGCTGAGTTCCTGCCCCTGGGGCAGGGGGCTGGACTCGATGATCTTCCAAGGTCCCTTCCAGCCCTAATGTCTATGAAATCTATGAAATCTATGAAATACTGACACCTCACCCCACTGGGTTGCTGTGAAAATAAACTAATTCATATTGGGCAGGCCTGAGCCCAGGTGGCCACTGGTTGAGCCCCACCATCCCTGCTCACTCCCTCAGGCAGCCTGTCTCCCCCATCCAATTCCCAGGCTGGGACAGGCCAGGCTCTTGACAGCACCTGCTGCCATGGCTCCAAAGCCAATCCCCCCGGCTCCTCCTCCTCCAGACCACCCTGTCTCCTCTGCTGCCACCAAGCACATGGTGTTGGGCTCAGGGGGGATGGGGGGATGGATGAGTAGGATGTTGAGCTGCCTGCACCCCTCCCCCTCAGGGAATCTCTCTGTGGAGGTGACCCAGGGCCAGCCCCCCTGCAGCCACTTTGCACCCCAACCATGCCCCTGAGGCATGTGTCTGAGGTGCAGTCTGAGGAGATGTTTGCATGGACTGAGCGGTTCCTGACCCACTATGCCCTGCTGCTGCTAATGACCATGGTGCCCTGGGCACTCCTGCACACCTGGCAGGGGACCCTGAGCTTCAACAGTGCGGTGAGCCTGCACTGCCCTGAAACTTCCACCACCACCTGGGCTGTGCTACACAACCCTGGCCCCTGCAGCTGAAGAGGACATCGCCGTCACCACTGACATGTTCCTTAGCGTGTGAGAGCCCCGTGCCCACTTAACTGCAGGGGCATAGGCTGCTCAGAAAAGCTTCTCACTGTCTCTTGCTTCCCTGTGTGCTGTAGGGGGGAACTCAGGGACTAGGGGAGTACAGCTGGGCCAGGAAAGGGCAAGGGGAAGGGGCTGGGGCTAAGGGTAGAGGCTGAGGCATTTGCATTTGCAGGTAGCAAATTTACTTGTGAGTATTACAGTTTACTGTACAGTAAGTCTGTGTATGTTTAGATATGTACGCTTACTGCACAGTAAATTATGCACAGTAAACTATGCTACTGCATAGTAAAGTATGTCATGTAGATGAACCCAATGAGTCTATATATGACTGAAGAGGCCTATCCAAGATCTGCATGTTCTACTGCAGACATGGCAAATAGTTCTGTAAGAAAGGAGTGGATCCTAGTGTTGTTGGGTTACAGCTCTTTCCTTTCGTCTCCCTTGTCTATGTGCTTTCATAGTGAGGCAAGTTTGCTTGAAAAGATTGATTCTTTGTCATCCATCAGGGTCACTGGGGATGGTTCAGTGCTCATGTCTCTGAGATATTGATGTTAATATTGCATTCTTTCATACTGGCCTTCAAGGTATCCTGGTATCTCTTCTTTTGGCCACCTCTAGAGTGGTAACCATGGTGAGTTGGGAATACAGGATTTCTTTTGGGAACCAGCTCTCAGGCATCCTTATGACATATCATGTCTAACAGATCTGGTGCCATATAAACATAGCTTCAATGCTGGTGGTGTTTGCTTCTGTCCTTCCAACTGATTTGGAGGCTACTTGAAAGACATTGCTGATGGTAATGTTTCATAGCTTTCAGCTGTTTCCAATATGTAGGGATCTACCTATGTCATGGCAAGTAAAAGGCATTTTTATGGGCTGCTTGCTGCACATGAAGCCGATTTCATGGCCTTTATGCAGCGAGTTCATCCCTCACCACTGATCAGCTGAGGGATCCTTGTGGTCCCTCCTCTCACCAAGAGCACTGTCTGTCATGTGGCCCAGCCCCTCATAGCTGATTGGTGGAAAGAGCTGGAGCCATGTGCTGGGCAGCCTTCTCAGCCAATCAGTGGTGAGGGCCATCTTGGCTTCTTCCCTTTGTGCCAGCAGCTGCCCCACCAAGCAGACTGTGAGGCTAGGCTGCAGCTGCCATGAGGACCACTGGCTCCTGCTGGGGAGCCAGTATTTTATGTTTAGTAGGGTTTTTTTGATTTTGTGGATTTTGCAAACAATGCCCAATTTTGCAGTTTAAGTAGGTCCCTATCAACATGTAGTCCAAATTGCATGCCCATACAACAAGGTAGGGTTAACAACAGCCAGTTAGGCAAGAAATTTGGTTTGGGCCTTGATATCATCATCACTGAAGACAGGATTCATCATTGATGAATATTGCCATCTGTTTACTTTTTGAGAAAGGTGGCTACTGAAGTAGGAGAAATGCTCAAACTTCTCCAAAGACTTGTTTTTTGTGAAGTTGAAAGTGAGTCTAAGCATTTCATATACTTCACAGAAGTAATCAAAAGTGCAATGGATTTAATAATGAACACAATAAATGTAATTAGCTTTTTCTGGGCTCATAACTCTACAGCCACTTACAAGTTATATCTAATGGTACAGTGTTTGGGAATAAGACAATATCCATTTAAACAATTTGTGAGCTCCCTACTGGCACACCATAATGTATTTTACTAGTACTGACAAGCAGGACTTGTAGTAGAGATGCTATCTTTTATTAGACCAACAGGATTACTAGTACTGAGAAATTTGAGATTTTTAATAGATCCTCTGGATGTTGAAGAGTCAGGGGCAAAACTATGTCAAATGAAAAAAAAGCAATGCCAATAGCCTTCCACCAGTTAGTAACAATGGATGATGCACCAGTTGCTAGGTACTGCTGCTGCTATTGTTTTAATTGTAGCCATTCCTGCTAATTGACATATACCGATCTCTAGATCACATATCACAGTAAGATCACTCTTTCTCAATACTGTAATTAATAAACTAAAAACCACTGTTTTAACTCATTCCTAGGCTATAAATATTTTAAAATTCAAGGAATTCTCCTTAAAAATGTCCAGTGCAATTAAACAAAGTATCAATATGATTTTCTGTAGCCAAAGCAACTTCCTTAAGGCAAAGAAAGACAAGGAACTGTGTCCTTTTAATGCACAGAAGAATGAAATGCCAATGAATGGTAATTCCAGTTCTGAACCTGCAGCATTTCAGTGAAGGAAGATTCATGTGTCTGTCTAGGTCAGCTTCAAGGTCAGGGCCTCAGTCTGGGGCTCCACATTTCAGCCACTGCACATGCTTCCTTATTTATTTAACTAGTTTCTTTTTTCACATGGCTCACCTACCTAAAAAGTGCAGAGTTGACTTAAGAATTCTCTCTTGGCTTGAGGTAAGCATGGAAAATTACAGCCCACAGGGAAAAGATTTTGAGGCAGTAACAAATGAATGTGGATCATCTATATTTTATTTACAGCAATTTAAATACACTGTGGTGAAAGCCATTTCCACTTACTGCAGAAGGGAGCTTTCAATTTTTCATAATAAAGTTCTATTCTAATGAAGAAAGAGCATGTCATATGGATTTGCACCTGACCCTGAATATGGCAACAAGTCTTGCATGGCTTAGCAATCACCATCAACCTACAGGAAATGAAGAAGAGCTTAATTTTCCTATGCAGAGACATATTTAAATGTAATATTCCATTTTCAATATATAAGACTGCTCCTAGAAGGGAGATGTCTGTGACTGTACCTGCCCTCTCAAGGAACAGCAAACAAGTTGACAAGAGGAAAGAGAGAGAATGCTTACAACAGGGCAGGTCTAGGAGCTGAAGTATAAACCCATAACAGAGCTCTTCCACCAGTCTTCTAATCTAGCCGGTATGTGAAATTTTACTCTGCATAGGTAGACTGATTATAAATGACAGCAAACCAAACTAAAATCTGCCTAGCATGTGAAATCCATAGCATTCTGTATTCAAATCAAGGAAAGGGCAAGCTTACAAAAAACTTCCAGGTAAGTGATATTTCTCCACTCCTAGAGTTTGAGATGTTCAAGGAGAAGGCATGAAACTGATCAGAGGGGTTTTAAAAAACCAGCAAAAATCCTGTGAATAACAAAATACAAATAACTGTATTGGGATTGAATAAGAATTCTGGAAATTGTATTTTATTTGCTTTTATTATAGATTACTGATGGGAGACAAAGTGATATAGATTATAGGGGTAAGAATGCCCTGGGTGAAATAGAGAGTATGTAGACTCTCACTAGCTTTTGTTTTGGCTACAAATCTTAATTTGGTTAAAATAAGCTGCCTGATATTCACTTAGTGTTCCTTTGGCATGAGCACTACTGTAATGAAACTAACATTCATTTTTAAAAATGCCTCATTTTAAATTAAAGTAATGCATTATAACACAGTTCCAGTGCCTAAGCAAAGTCTGTTAAGTCTCGGTTTAGTTAACATCATATTGTTGGTCTTATGGTGCAAATATAATTATCACCCATTTGAGAGAAAGGCTATCATAGTTTATTGGTCTTTGAAATATAGGAATTGCCGCACTGATAATAGGCTAAATGGCACTTCAAATCTAAAGGAATAATGCCAAGTATAAATTATAAAACCACCTTTTAAAAAATGTAATTACCTTATTCTATCTCTATCAATATAACTGCTTTATTATTAAAAGGGGACCCTATCACAGACATTCAATGCCATGCTGAGTTTATTTTAAAAGAGCATAAAGATATGAAAAACAAATATATTTGGATCTAATTATATACTGTCTTGCACTTTGTGTAGTCATTAAAGATATATTCCTAGCTAATATAAATTCAAATTCAGTGGAATAATACTGATTTCCTACAATTGAAGATCTTGGAATGAATCTGCCAGAGTTGAATGTATGTATAAAACACTAATACAGGAGGTGATGTTTTACACTCTGGAGAGATGGAAATGATTATGAAAAGTGTAAGGCAATTCCAGAATTTGACCCACCATATACTTTCAATTCATATAAAGTGAGTAATGGAATCAATCCTATATGCAAGTAAGATGAGAATCACCTCATGAGATTCATAGCTGAACTTTTTCTGTATTTAGCTTGGCAAAACAAAATGTATATACTTGGTTTCCCATCTCTCTTTAAATTAGGACAAGCCTTAATTTAAAAAACTCAAACATTGAGGGTTCAAATAAGATCCAAATTTGATCATTATCCCCCCTCCCCCTACCAGAACCCAAGTCTAACTGAAGGGATGTTGCAAAACTCAAGCCAAAACCACATCGAGGGTGCAGACAGAAATGCATCTCCCAGCTAGAACTCAGGATGATTTCTGCAAAGCTCTCTGAGTTGCAGCATTACCCCAGACCAAACAGACATTCACTGTTGGCTCCAGGGGGAGGGGAATCTCGCTGGGGGCTGGGAGCATGCAGCCGGGTTCCCACAGTAATGGCCAGGGCTCTCTGCCCGTGCTCGCTGTTTTCAAAATAAGAAAGGAGAAAGGCAGCAGAAGGAACTCGTTCTTGGGGCTCCACAACTGGTGCTGAAGGATGGGGCGGGTGAAGTGGAGCACCCTCCCCCCAGTTTGCGGGAGGCTTCAATACACCCACTCCACTTTCCGGAGGGGGCTGAACCCCCTCAGATTGAACTCCCTCTGCTCAATTTCCCCCTTCCCGTTCTAAAAACAGTGACAGCCTTGGAGCTCCATAGACACAAGTTACAAAAGACACTACATTTTGAAAGTCTTTATCTGATACATCATGAAATGAAGGGTCAGATTTTCACCTGATTAGCCATTTTTTAAGCTGTTTGCAGCCATGCATTTGTGTTTGGTCACAGCTATAAACTGCTTCCTGTGGTCAGATCAGGCGAAAATTGTCATTTCTGTCTTTTCCCAATTACTTATACTCATGTAGTCTGAAGAAGGCATAGCAACTACGGGTATCTACCATAATGGTATACCTAAAAATACACTATTTTCACAGATTGCAGTGAGAATGGAGAAAGAGGTATTGAGCACATTTGTACTGACTAAGCAATTAAAACTTAAATACTTGATTTTTCTAAAGCATTAAGAAGATACCTATGAATATGACAGCTGAAGACTTGGCCAATTTTACCACTTTGCCAATACAGGCAAACTCCTTCATGAACTGCACAGAAGAAGACTTCTTACTGATGAAATACTATATCTCTGCTTTTTATGGGATGATTTTTGTGGTGTGTTTCCCAGTGAATATTGTTGTAATCTTCATGTACTTTTTCAAGATGAGGCCCTGGAAAAGCAGCACCATCATTATGTTAAACTTGGCTATCACCGACCTGTTCTACTTAGCTTCTCTTCCTTTCCTGATACACTACTTTGCCAATGGAAATAATTGGATCTTTGGAAATGTCATGTGCAAGTTTATTATCTTCAATTTCTACTTTAACATGTATAGCAGTATCCTGTTTCTCTGTTGCTTCAGCATCTTTCGGTTCATTGTAGTACTCTATCCAATTAACTGGATTTTTGTTCACAAGAAGAAATGGGCTATGGTGGCCTGCATTGTAGTCTGGGTGATTTCCCTGGGAGCTGTCAGTCCTCTTGGCTTTCTGATCACCACAAAAAAAAAACAAAACAGAACCATTTGTATGGACCTTACTAATGTTACCAACCTCAATGCTAGCTGGTGGTACAACTTGCTTCTGACTGTGTTTGCCTTCCTCTTGCCTTTGCTCATTGTGACACTTTGTTACTCTGCAATTATTTACACCTTGGATAAAGGGCCCAACAATCGCACTTCTTACAAGCAGAAGGCTCGCAAACTTGCCATCCTCATCTTGGCGGTCTTTTATGTGTGTTTCCTACCCTTCCATATCTTTAGAGGGGTCCGGATAGAACTACAACTATATCCAGTTAGCTGTCCAATTAAGACCCAGATCCTTGGTATATTTACTGCAACTAAACCCTTAGCGGCACTAAATGTAGTTGGTAACTTATTACTGTATGTTGTAATGGGAGGTAACTTCCAAAGGGCTGTCCTCTCTGTTTTGAAATTTAGGACAAAAAAATCTGAACTAGAAAGGCAGTAACAGAGTTGACACAGGAAGAAGCTGGAGGAATGGGTCAGGTTCACCATTGGTTTAAATGAGTAACTCCACAACCCTACTGATGTTAGTGATACCAGTTGCAAATTTGGCCCAATATGTTAAAGTTATACACTGATGATTCTGAATAAAGTTTTGAATGTATTTGCTATGGCATGTCTCAAAAGTTAATTTGTATTTACTGCCCTGCCTTCTTTGGTTTATGCTGTAATACATTCAGCAATGTAACACCTGGCATCCGTTCTGCCAAATATATCTGTTTTTAATAGGAAATTTGGACCCAATGTAAATACACACACATGAACATATATACCACTGTATAATGTGAATCACTTTTGAAACCACACTCTCTCAAATAAACCCCCCACAGGTATTTCTGGATGAGTATAAATACTGAATAGATACAGTACTAGACCAGATCCTTAGCTGGTAAACTGCTTGTTTCAATTAAGCTGCAGAAGCATAAGGACCAGTCTCTGCACTCTGGATGGCAGTGGTGACAGTACGGGACAGGCTGGAGGGGGCTGCCATTCATTCATTCCCACTAAGTGAGCACCTGGAGCTGGTGTCCCAGTAGTCCACCACTCAGTATGCCACTGTGAGGCTGTGCTGACTTGCATCAGCCAGGACCCAATCACATAACCATGGATACTCAGACAAGATGTGATGTGTGGTATCATGATATGGTATGAGGAAAATTTGTGTATGATACTAGAGGATCCTGTTCAGAGAGGTAACAATGTTGACTGAGAGTCCCCTAGTTGCTACTGCAATACCAGCAGTAAACAAAACAAATATTTGGATGCTCCCACAAACATTGAGAAGTGGACTGTAATACATACCTTTGCAGTGGCCCTTTATACTTTGCTATGTCTGTCACCTACTGTAAAACATCAGTCTGTCATAACCAATACTGACCTGAAAAACCTTGTGGTTCTGTTCAGGTCTTGTTACATGTTACACTGTGAACAGTGTTTGTGCTAGCTTGGAGTCTGAAGACACCTTTAGTCTAGAAACCTTCCCTGATGGTCCCCACCTGCACAGTTATGATTTACCACTAGAGCAGGAGTAGGAAAAATACACCCCTTGGGTTGGATCCAGCCTGCCAAGGGATTTTATCTGGTCTGTGGTGGGACCCTCAGCCCTGCCTGGCCCAGACACAGGGGGAAGCCCAGGCCATGATGCATGTAGCCAGTCCCACAGCCCCCAGGCATGCAGCAGGTCTGGGGCAGAATGCTGTCTGGATTCAGCTTTCTGGCAGCTCTGGCAGTTGTGACTCCTTCCAACTGACACTGCCAGGGTTGCCAGCATTGCTGGCCCTGGCCCCACTGCCTGGGCACCCTGGCTCAGATGGAGTGGGCAAATGGGTGGGTGGGGGACTGGCCTGGGGCCCCCATGGGTAATGCGCACTCGACTAGGCAGATGTGGTGGGGTCATGGGCAGGTGGGAAGCAGCATCCAGGAGTAGGATGGGTGGGTGGAGCCAGGGCTGGATCCAGGATTGTGATGTGGTGACAGTGTGGACTGAGGCCCAGGCCCAGGGCAGAACCGAAATCTGCTCCCCGCACCCCCCTGTGATGGAGACCGGTTCTCTGGGCAAGGACATGTGGGGAGGAGATCACAGGTTTGCCCTGGGCCCTGGCCCTGCATTGTCATTGCCCTGTGATACTAGCATTAGCCCTGGCCTCATCCCATCCTGCTCCTGGACGCTACTTTCTGCTCACCCATAGCCCCATCCCATCTGCTTGGCCAAGTGCACCCTGCCCACAGGAGTCCTAGGCTAGTCTCCATGAAGACTGCACCCATCCACTCATACACTGATCTTAGCAGTGGGTGTGGAGCAGACAGGCCCAGCCATATGGGATCAATTGCCCCACACCACCATGCCGGGAAGGGTCAGCTCCTCACCCCCCAGCCTACAACAGTTTACCAAAACCCTCTAAGTGACCCTCCACCCCAAATAATTGCCCACTCCTGCACTAGTGGCCTGTTGAGCAGTGGCAGGACTGGGAGCTGTGGCTGTGAGTTGCTAGTAGCTGGCTGATGAGCCATGACAGGTTTCTATCCCAGCTCTATGGGGAAAGGTGTAAGAGAGGGGTTCAGGTGGGAACATGTAACTGGGAGTGAAGAGTTAATTGGAGGTGGAAAGGAAATAGGGGTGGAGGAAGGGTGATGAAATGAAGGAAGTCAGCTCCTGTTAAGGAATAACATTAAAATAGTAATATAAAAATAATTTTAAAAGAAATAAAGTGGAAGTAAATTAAAGAAGGTCTCATGTTTTGATGAATTGGGATTGGGGTGTGGGTAGTGTTTCAAGGGGAGGCTGGAAGCTTCCTGACCTCAGGCTTTCCCCCACTCCCCAAGGCTCAGAGATGGTGATCATTCACCAGGATGGGCTGAGACAAGGCTTTGGTATGGGCAGGGAGTATAGGGCATGGGGCAGTTGCCAGTGGCCAGTATACTCACTGGTGCATTCCTATTCCAGGCTTGGGGAAGGGGCCGTCTCTCCAGATACATCATGAAAGATCTGTGAATTATTGGCATAGTACTTGCAGTAGCACACCCCCACCACAGACACAGACACAGACACAGACACAGACGCGCGCACACACACACACACACACACACACTGCAGTGTTGGAAGGAGGAGTATACAGGATGTGTCTGCTGGGAAAGGAGCCAGCCAAGCAATGAAACTACCACAGGCACACAATTGTCAGCTCATATGTCTGTCCCCCACACCTCCCCTCCTGCCCCAGCTTAACACACATGCATACTGGAGGAGAATATGTGGGGAACCTGTGAGGCGCATTTGGGGCTTTGTGTATGAGAGGGCATGTAGGCAGGAAGTGCACAAGGAGCTCACTGCTGACATGCATAAAAAGTGCAAACTTTGTTTGCTTCCCAGTAAACATAAACCTGCACATGTGCAAGCTGCAAGCTATACAGTAGTGTCAACGGCAAAGTGGTACAAATAGCAGAACCTGGGGCAAACTGCAAAACAAAACCATGGCATAGACAGGGAGCTGCCTGCCATTTCCCCTGGTGCCTTGGAGCATTGTGGCACATTGACTATGCCTCACCCCAGCATGACATGGGGGGCTCCTTGGAATTTAAGCAATGCAACTGCATGGCTGGGTGCTCTGACTCTGCACTGGTGGGGAGCTGAGTCAGGTTATCATCAAAGCCTAGCAGCTGTCTTTTGTTGGGGTGCAGACATCTAGGATGCTGGTGGTCTTCCTTGCCCCTCCAGGGAAGAGAAAGGCCATCCCTTTTGGATGTGCCACTAAGAGCCACTCTCCTGGTTTGCCATCCTGTACCCCTGGGGTGTGATAGTATCATGGGGGTCATACTGTCTGTAATGTGCCCAAGGTGTATCCCTATAGTCCCAGTGACCACCTAGTGGCAATTGCCAGGCAGGGATAGAAGTGTGGAAACAGGGGGCACATGGCTAATCCCCATGGTAACTGAAGTCAGCTGGAAATTGGGGCTAATGTCTGTGGTGAGAGGGAGGGTGCTAGACCAGCCTCGCTGCCTGGATGCGGTAGTATTCCTCTACAGTGGAAGCTGCCCTTTCTATAGCTATGGCCACAGCAGTAGATGCCATGGCCACAGCATTTGCTGCCTTCTCTAAAGCTGTGGCCATGGCAATAGTTGCCCTCTCTAGAACTGTGGCTTTCCTATTGGCAGCAGTGGCTGCATTGGCCAGAAAGGACTTTCATGCATCAGCATCAGCAGTATTGCCAACCCCATTGGTCCAAAAATCATGAGACAAAATCTTAAAAAATAAAGAGATTGGCATATAAATCATAAGATGCTGTTTTTGAAATGTGTGCATGTGTGGTGGGGGGTGTTATTTGTGAAGGTGTGGGGGGCTGTGGGTGTGTGGGAGGGATTGGAGCTCAGGAAGGAAGGGTCCCTATACCCCCTGGCAGGGTGTGGGTTACTGTGGGTCAGGAATGATAGGCAGCATCAGTGCTGGGGGGGCTGTGGCTTGAGAGTGAGGAGCAGACACACAGAGACACAGAGACTGCACCCAGCTGGTAAG
>NW_017729032.1:123029063-123039303 GCF_001723915.1 Gavialis gangeticus | reverse complement strand
GGGGGGGGGGGGCAGATCAAGGCCCCCATGGTGATGGGGAAAGTGGGGCAGGAGCTGAGGTTGGGGTGAATGGGGCCCTGGGGCCAGGGCAGGTTGTCCAGAGGTGTGGGAGGGGTGCTGCTTCCCACAGTTGTGTGCACCCCTAGGGGAGGCATGGGGGGCATGTGCCCCCTGTAGGCCAGAGACAGGCTGCCTGCTCTGGGCTCAGGGCTCTGCACCCTGCTGCCTTTGCTCAGCCATGCAACGCCATTGCCATCCACTGAGAGAGCAGGGGATGCTTAAATGGAATGTGAAATACGAATGAAGACAACTCTGTGTCCTAAACAGTGTACTCTGTGCCAGTACACTGGCATTGCAAGGCTGAGCTCCTGGGGCAAAGGCAGCAGGACACAGAGACCCAAGCCCACAGTGGGCAGCCTGCCTCTGCCCTGTGGGGAGCACAAGCATTCATGCCTCCCCCAGGGGTGCGCATCTCCCCCATGTCTCTGGATAACCCTCCCCAGCCCCAGGACCCCATTCACCCTGGCCCCTGCTCCTGCCTCACTCCCTCTCTCACCATGGGGGCCTTGATTTCCCCCACTTCCCTGTCCCTCTCCCCCTGCCCCTTCCCGTCCATAGACTTGCCAGCTGGGAAAATCCAGAGATTTAAGAGTTTGATCAGGAGATCATGAATTGGTGTTATTTTGACTGAGGAATCCCGAGTGTTGTGATGTTTTTGTGATAGTTGTCATTACTGCATCAGACATCCAGGATGTCACCTGCTCCTCCCCAACCTCAGAAGACTGCTGAAGAGCCTTTAGAATAGATACTATCTCTTCCTGCCTGACCCCATAGGCAGAAAGCCAGTCTCTGCTCAGCACGCAGACACGTCTGCAATGTCATCAAGAAGTTTATTGTGGTGCTCCCTCCTTCACTTTTACTTATGGGATATAGTCTGAGCTGGAGTGTCCACTTGAAGCCATGTGACACCATCTGTGCTGCTAGATACAGAGGCCACTCTTCTCACCATGGGATTTTCTGGGGATTGAGACAAGAGGAAGAAAAAAGAAATGTCCTTGAGACTGTTTCCAATGGTCCGGCTCGACCTTATGTGCCAACCCTATGTGCACTCAGCCATTCATTCAGTCCCACACAAATGCTGACAGGTGATCATTCACACTAGAATTTCAAAGTGCTACAAGTTTTGGGATAGTATGAGTGGTAAATAGTGCTTGCCAGGGAGCAGGGGATGGCTCATCAATGAAATCTTTTACCCTTTAATAGGCCTGGCCACCTGGCCATGGAATGCATGGGTGTGCCACTGATTGAGACCACTCATGCATTGTGCACAATACAGTGCCTTTGCCCTCCTGGTCAATTGTTTTGGGGAGAGGGGGAAATCAATTAGCATCACCTGTAATCCCAGCTCCTAGCTAGCCCAGCATGCAAAGGTGTGCACCCCCAAGCTAGGGCCCCAAGAGGCCCCAAGCTAAGACCCTCCTCCCCAAAGCCCCAAGCCCACCCCCAAGCTCCCATCCATCACCCTCAGAAGCTCCCAACACCAGCTACCCTCTCTGCCTCATTGTTGTCCCCCTCTTGCTGGTTACAAAGCTGCCCCCCTCTTGTGGATGAAAGCTGTCACCCATCACAGGGACATGCAGGGGGTAGATTGCAGCTCTGTTCTCATCCCCTGCCCCATGCTGTCACTGCCCTGCAATCCCAGCCTTGGCCTTGTCCACCTGTCCTGCTCCTGGATGCTGCTCCCTGCCCACTTGTGGCCCCATCCCATTCTTCCAGCTGAGTGTGGAGTAGGGTAGAGTAGACTCCATTTGCCCACCTGCCCACTCCATCTGACACCCCTGGTGGTGGGTGCAGGGTGGATGGTCTGGGGTGCCTGGACAGCAGGGCTGTGTCCAGCAGCAGAGGCACTGGCAGCTGGATCGTGAAGGCAAGAGTGAGACACCACCACAGGGGCTGACAGGAAGCTAAGTCCAGCTGCCACACAATTCCCTGCCCACTGCCATGCCTCCTGGCCCCACAGACTACAGCTTCTGGTGTGCCAAAGATCCAGGTGTGAGAATAGGGCAGGATGCACTCTGAACCAGGTGACACATCTGTGCCTGGGGGGACCAGCCTTGCGGGACCAGCCACATGTACCACAGCTCAGGCTACCCCCCACACCTGGGTCAGGCCAGGCCAGGCCACGGGACCCGCCACAGGCTGAATAGATTCACTTGGTAGGCTGGATCCGGCCTGCAGGCTATATTTTTTGCCACCCCTGACTTAATGGAACTGGAGCAGGGTTATGCAGATCAGAGATAATCCTGCCCTGGAGTGGCATAATTTTGAGCCACATAACAAGTGCTTTAAGCCAGCATTTCTCAATGTGTGGGTTGTGACCAAAAAGTGCATCAAAAGAAGATTTTAAAGGGTTATGAGGAGGTGTGAGGGAAACACTGCAAAGCTGCATGGAGCTGGTCCATGGGGTGGGTGAGTGCACAGCTGGGCAGTGTAAAGCAGTGGGAGAGGGAGGGAGGGGCTGGATGCAGCAGATGGAGGGGAAGAGAGAGAGAGAGAGAGAGAGAGAGACAGAGAGAGAGAGAGAGAGATTTAGTGGGTCAGGGACCAGGACAGTGTAGGTCAGGGCAAGCTGATAGTTATGCTAATAGGTCCCAGTGTAAAAAAGGTTGATAACTACTGCTTTAAGCCACTTAAATGTGTTAATATGTAGCCAAAGTATGAGTCAAGAGCTCTGGGAGCCACCTAAAATTAATGTGTGACAAGACCCTTCCTCTCTTTAGTACCACAGATCTCTGTACCTTGCCCCTTTCTCATATAATCACCAGGGATCCTGGTTTTCTCTGGAAAAAAATCCCCATTTTTCAGATTAAAAAAGTAACCCCAATCCACATTCTTCCATTATTAAAATGAAACACCACTAATAGTGTGTTAATCATGGAAAAATGTGGATTTGAGGTTACTTTTTTAAACTGAAAATTGGAGATTATTTTTAACAGAGAAAACCAGGATCCCTGATAATCACCTATGTTGCTGACTATTAAACACCTCTTCTAGTGATTGGTAAATAGTCTGCCACAGGCAGCCACCTCACCTCATGTCTTTCTCTCACCCTTTGTCACTTCAGGAGCCCTGGAGATGTTAAAGTAAATGTTACTAAAAGGTAACATGATGGGGGCTAAGGCCTGTCAGTGCCAGGATGATGAAGAGTGAGAATGGGAAAAATAGAGAAGAAATTCATCCAGGATAGGGTGAGGGTTGAACTGTAAAGGAAGGGAGCTAGGGCCGGTTGCAGGAGAATGGCATCTTGGTGAATCAATGACCTGTCTTACATCAGTTCATCTCTCAGTATCAGTTACCATCAAGGTAGGTCTTAAAGCATCTTTAGAAGAACTTCAGTGTTCTCTCCCTCTTGGCTGCAGCCTGAAGTCAAATCTGTGGGATCAGCTAACTGTAATAGGGCTATCCTGTGTTTCACAACATGGTGCTACCGTCTCACATTGCCAATCTGATCACCACTGCTTTTTCTTAATCCACAGGGGCACAGCTCTGGTAGTGCTGCACTCTGCCTGGTTTAATGCACTCTGCTTCCCAGAAAAGCTAATGTTACATTGTAACTCACTGCAAAGTAATTGCCAGGGGAAACTAGCTTTAGGGCAGTGTGCTGACACAGCTATTCCAGAATTTGAGCTACACCATTCAGAGCTAGCTTAGATATCTCTGTATAGTGCCACTTAAGCAAAATCTAGAAGGGGAGGTTTAAAAACAGCAAAACCCCTCAAAGATGACATCTAGCGTTTATCCCACCCCATAACCATAATAAAAAGCAAAAAAACCCCAAACCCCACTGTGGCAGGGCACTGTATATGTCTGCCACTTTAAGGCCCAGGAGCTGGCAGCCGCCAGGTGCCTAATGAGGGCAGCCATTTTAGGTTCAGGGCTGCCTGTATAAACAAGGCAGTTTGGCTGCTGGAGCTGAGGCAACAACATTGCCTGGCCAGAGGGCTGCTGAGTTTTATCTGGAGTTTAGGGAGGAGCTGTAGGGGATGGTAAGGAGGCTCCTGGTCCTGGGTACAACCTAAAACTACACCCTGCTGGGAGTGGGTGGCTTGGTGGGGCTCCCAGTGGCATGGGACCCCCCAGGAAATGCCAGGCCAGTGATCATCCCGGTGAAAGGTGGGTTGGGGTGCCTTAATCCCTAATCCTCACCTTCAGGTGGGTTCACGTTCCGTCAGAGGTAGTCGTGGGGGTGCAAGCCCCGAGGAGGAGAGTAGGGAGCCAGGGCCAGGTATGGCTGAGGCTGCCTGAGTCTTGCAGGGGTTTGAGACCCCAGTGGGGAGACTTGGGGCCAGGCATGGCTGCGGCCACCTGAGCCCACCCAAGGAGGGAAGCCCCAAGACTCCAAGTAAAGGGGGCGTTATGAGCATGAGAAGCCCCAGTGCGAGGGGGCCACAATGAGAAGCCCCAGCGTGAGGGGGCAGTGTAAGCTGGAGCTGAGTGAGGGGAGAAAGGGGGCTCAGCCAGAGAGTGAGAGCTGAGTCCTGACCCCAGTAAGTTCTCCCTTGTTGGGAGGCAGAATGTGGGTCAAATGGAACACCCAAGCCCCAGTGTGAGAGGGCCATGCTGAGGAGCCCCAGTGAGTAAGGGACAAAGATCTGGGCCAAGGGCCAAGTGAATAAGAGGACTCCACCCCAGAACGAGAGAGGCGAGTCCTGGCCCCAGTAAGTCCTCCACTGGTGGGAGGCAGAGTGTGGGTCGAAAATAACATCTGTAGTAGCACCACGACCTGCTGCCCCAGGGGTGGGGAGAGTCCCCCATGAGACCCTGAGACATCAGTCATGGTGTGAGGTACCCCAACTCTCCACATCCGTGAAGGAGGACCCAGAGAGGGAGACCCCGGGGAAAGAGTAAGGGTCATACATCGTGGCCTGTCCGAGTTTCCCCTGACTGGCCCAGGCAGGGGCTAGGACCAGAAGGGTCAGAAGGGCTAGGGGGCCCACTGAGAGGGATGCCCAAGAGCCAGGGGCCTGGGGTCCCGACTGGCTTGGGGGTGCGCCGGGTCTAGAGGAGCTGAAGGTCCCAGTGAGGGGACCACACCCGAAGGGGAACTGGTTGCAGGGAGATATGTGGCCTGGTATGATGGTGGCAGAGTCTGCCTGAAGGAAGGAACCCAGGTGGGATCCTACAGTAGGGGCCCATCGTGTGGGACTAGTGCATAAGAGAACATCATGGTGTCATCTGGGCCCAGAGGGTGGACCCCTGGAGGGAGTGAGGGGCTAGAGACTCCGACTGATCGAGAGAGTACCTTTGACTGGCTCATGCTGGGGCCAGGACCAGACCGGTCAAAAGGGCCAGGGGCCCACCATGAGGGATGTCCGAGAGCCAAGAGCCAGGGGTTCTAACTGGCCTAGAGGTGGGCCAGGGCTGGTAGCCAAAGGTCCTGGGAGGGGACCACACCCAAGAGGGAAAAAAAGGTAACAGGGAGCTACAAGGCTGCTTGATGAGAGGACTCTAGGTTGGGGTTCAATCAGGAGGATTTCGAGGCCCAGTGTGGGACCGGTGATGATGAGAACAGCTAGATGCCATCTGCGAGGCTTGGGCTGCAGTGTAGGGGAGGAATGGAGCCACAGATAGTGTCCCCTAGCATCAGGGCAGAAAATGGGCAGCCTCCCACTTAATTTACATCTTTATTAATTAATTAAGATCAAGGCATGGCACGCAAGAAGGTGGGTGGTTAGCCCAAGAACAGGTGGGTGGGCTGCATGGAGATCGGCCCCAAGCAGGCCCCTTGTTACACCCACACATGCACAGAGGATACAAATACATGGCATGCTAACACTGGTATAACTTACATCAGTAACTTACATTCCTGTGCATAGTAGACAGATAACCAACTCTCCTGAAGTACCTGTCTACTCTAGGCACTCTTACATTGCCTTTCCAGAAGGCTGCAGAAAGATGGTAGTAGCCTGTATGCACTGCAAATACCTGGCCTGGACTTCAAATGGACAGACAATATATTTACTGGTGTAACAATTTTCTGGTGTAACATAAAATAGTTACTCCAGATCCAGATGGCAGGTGAATTTATCCTGAATAGAATAATAAACATTACCAGTATAAATCTGTATGTCATGCATCCACTCCATTTTTACATCATTTTATAAGCATGTTTTGTGTCTATAGCCACATCCTCTTTTTCCAATCTTTGGAAACTAGCTCCATAAGGCAAATATAGCATTTTGACTGCTACACAGCAGTAACTAACTAGTTAGAAGTATGTGGGAGGAACCCAATCAAACTAATTGTGGCTATTGTACGGATGTCAGGATCTGTTTAATTCTCCTTCCAGCTACTCTGCACTTCATCCTCACTGCAAACTAGGAAAAGAATTGAAGACTTTAAAGATGCTTTGATGGAGAAATGGATCCCTGCTGACATAGCTGTCAATGCCAATGACCAAACAATTCCTATATTTTAGGATTTAAATTGGCCAAGATGGTGAGAGTAAAGTTGACTAGAATGACTATCAAATCAATGTTGATTCAATATCAATCTTTTTTTCAATTATAATTTAAAAAGGCATTGATAAGCATGTCAGAATGAATACTTACTAAGCTAAGGACTAAGACACCTCCTAACAATCCTAAGAGCTCTTTTCTGGCATGGACCCTACAGTCTCTGTCCCTATCCAGTGCCTGAATGTGGTTTGGGATCAGATATAGGTGAACAAATGTATTTATTTATTTATTATTTAATTATCTATTAACTCAGAAGCTGCCCTCCTCAAAGGCTCAAGGCAGTATACAAACATATCACCCTAAGAAATCCTTGCCTTTCACACAATAGAAATAAGGCAAGTCATGAAAGCAGCTAAAATATTAAAATAAAACAGTAAATGATAAAACAGTTCCTCAAGCAATACCCCAACACTTAAATCCACCTGCTAAAAGCCTGCCCAGATAAGAAGGTCCTACAACAATGGTGCTCAACCTTTAGTCCACAGGTCAAATCTGGCCAACAGGGCTATATTTACCATAAAGGCTTCCCATGGGTCTGGACCTTTGGTGGTGGGAGAGTGGTAGCAGTACTAGAGCTTTTGGAGCCACAGCAATTAACACTACCACCACCCCTCCACCACCAGATTGAGAGACCCATGGAAGCCCTGCAAGCTAGATGACATGATCTCCTGTTCTGGATTGTGCCAACACACAGGGTTGCTCTGTAGCTGGATCAGGCCAACATGCAGGGTAAGTCTTTGATCAGATCCAGTGCACACCCACAGACCAACCCCATGCACTGACTGCACACTTGATTGGCCCATGGACTAACTGTACTCACGATATCCAGCTGCAGACTGGCCCTAAGCCAGTCATCCAGCCTGCAAGGCCGGAAGGTTGAGCACCACCATCCTAAAGTGCTTCTGGTATGTCCAAGTTCAGGCTCTGACGAACCTCAAGGGGAAGGAAGTTCTAAAGGCAAAGAGTGACTACAGAGAGTAATCTCCCTCATATTTTCACCAAAAGACCTGGACATATGAACAGAACTTGCAGGCACTTACTCTTGGCTCACTTTAGGGATTGCAATGGAACATAAAATAGAATGTGTTTCTTTTGATACATAGTTGGTGAAAGATGTTCTCAGCCACAACTACAACCTAAAAAATCTTGGTGTAGCAAAAGATCCAGGCTGTGAACCTGAGTGACATAGGGAGGCTGAATCCCATCAACAATTGGTGTCCTTATCCCCCCAAGTCAGGAGATCTAATAGCCATTACCATTTCTGTTTTGTCTGGATTCAGCTTCAGCTGGTTCACCCTCATTCAGTCCCCAGATGTAGCTAGGCACTGGATAAGGACCAAGACTGCAGGGTCTGGATTAGGTGAAAAAGAGCAAGAGAGCTGGGTGTCACCAGAATGCTGATGTCACCTCACTCCAAATCTCTGCACAAGCTTGCCTGGACTGAAGCTGAACCAAGACAAAACAGAGGTGATAGTGGTTGGCAGACCCCATGACCTGACTGGGGAAGGGACACCAGTCATTGATGGGATCAACCTGGAACCCATTGCTGCATTGCAATACTCTAGCCCTGTTACTTCAATCCAGAGGCAATCCAGATTGTGCAGCTGGTGCAGCATGAAGCGGCCGAGCACTCCTGACACAAGTGGAGCACATTCCTGCTTCAAAGTCTACAGTAGCTTCCAGTAGCTTTCCAAGCCCAAGTCAAGGTGATGGTTTTGACCTATGAAGCCCAAGATGGTCTGGGCCCTACATACCTAAGGGACAGAGAGCAATCTCTTGAAAGTACCAAATAAAAAGAAATGGATTAATTGTGTTTAAAAAAGTAAAAGGAATGAATCATGCCTCTGTCATCCTTGATTATTAGTGTTTATGATTATTAGTTTTTATATTGTTAACAGGTATCATATAATGATAGTTCAATGTAAGTTATTGGAATGTTTGTCTAGTGTTATGTTTTGCTTACAAATCAGAAAATGTTTGTACAAAAGACTCTTTGGAGATATATGGAATAAGCCTTAAAGGAAATCATAGAATCATAGAAAATTAGGGTTGGAAGGACCTCAGGTCATCTAGTCCAACTCTCTAGTCAGAGTAGGACCCTCCCCAACTAGATCATCCCAGCCAGGGCTTTGTCGATCCGGGCCTTAAAAACCTCCAAGGATGGAGATTTCACAACGTCTCTAGGTAACCTGTTCCAGTGCTTGACCACCCTGTTAGTGAGAAATTTTCTATTAATATCCAACCTAAACTTCTCTTGCTGCAACTTCAGACCATTGTTCCTTGTTCTGCTATGTGCCACCACTGAGAACAGTCCAGCTTTATCCTCTTTGAAACCACCCCTCTGGTAGTTAAAGGCTGCTATTAAATCCCCACTCAGTCTTCTCTTAAGCAGACTAAATAAACCCAATTCCCTCAGCCTGTCTTCATAAACAGGGATCCTGGTTTTCTCTGATAAAAAAAAAATCCCCAATTTTCCCTTCTAAAAAAGTAACCCAAAATCCACATTTTTCCATGATTAAAATGAAGTGCCACTATAGTGGTAAATATTTATTGAAAAAATAATGTCTCAAGTGTCAGATTCCCAGTTCTAGCAAAAACTAAAATTACAGGGGTACTTGTATATGTGAGGGGGGTTTAATTCCCCTAAATTGAAAATGGTGGGTTTTTAATTGTGAGGATTAAAAACCCACTGTTTCAGTTTAGGGGCCGTCCAGGCAGGGTGGTAGCTGCACAGGTGCTGCCCCAGCTCACAGGCAACACCAAGCTCGATTCAATGGTGTACAGGTCACTGGAAGCCCAAGTGTGCTCAGGGAAGCTCGGGCTTGATGGGCTTCCAGCACCACGTGCACTGTTCCCACCACCTTCCCACCTCCTGGGACAACTTGGGAATGGGCTGACTTGCCCCTGGAACAGTGCAGGAGGGAGCAGGAGGGTGGATGGGTGTGCTGGTGGCAGAAGAAGGTGGCAGGGACTGTGCATAGAGTGCTGGAAGCCTACCAAGTCTGAGCTTCCATGAGCCCACCTGGGCTTCCAGTGCCCTGTGCACCACCTCCGCCTCCTTCTCTGGCTGCCAACACACCCAGCTGCCCTCCTGCTGCCTTCCCACACTGGCCCAGGGCCAAGCCAGCCCGTTCCTGGGGCAGCACGGGAAGCCAGCAGTTGTGTGACATGTGTACATGACAGATTTTTTTGTTCACAATGGGACAAATTGCTATGACCAAACTAAAATACATCAGAAGTGGTCTAAGTTGCCATGCTCAAAAAAAAATTTGACACAAAAAAACTTAATGCACTTGTACATGGTGATGCCATTATACTAGTCAAATAGTGATTTCTCACCAATTTTTGTCGCAAGTACATGGCCATATCATCATGTGTACAAGTGTCCTAGGTCCCCCAAAATGCCATGTACAAGAAGTATATCAATGGTAGTAGCTCTCTCCCCAGTTACAGAAAATAGGGTAGGGAGTGTTATGATGGCTTCATCTAACGTTATCTTATGGGTTTGTTAAAAAAAAAAAAGGAATAGCCTACAGTGTGGCTGTATGAGAGAAGTGTCCTTGTCCCTTTGAACAATTCTGGCGGGGACAGTCAGAATGGTACGAACAGTAACATTTGGAAATCTATTCACCCCTTGGAGAGCTCCACCAGCTTCCATCAGTGGGTGAAGGGTTTAGTTTTAATTTTTAGTCTTTTGAAGACAGGAAGAGGAGGAGGAGGGC
>NW_017729032.1:123014018-123024063 GCF_001723915.1 Gavialis gangeticus | reverse complement strand
AAGGGTTTAGTTTTAATTTTTAGTCTTTTGAAGACAGGAAGAGGAGGAGGAGGGCAATCAGACAGAAGAAAGAGAGCAGTTGAATAACAGGTCAGAAAGAGGCAGATATAAGAAAGAGTGGGTCCACATCTATATTTCCAAGAGCAAGAAAATGGGAAGAAAACCTTTTGATATGGTGAGCTGTAGTTATACCAGGACAGAGAAATAGGAAAACACTGTGTGGAGAAAGATGGTGTGGCACATTAAGCTTGTCCCCTACCCTGCTGCTTTCTGTGTGGAAAAGTACCATTAGGAGAGTATAGTGTGGGGAGAGAAAGTAAAGCCTTCATCTGGGATGGACGCAACGCTTACTCAGGCGTTATGTGAGTTTTGACTCTATTTCACTTAGTGAACAAAAAAGGTACCAGGTAACATGGGGCCTCTATAGGACATGCTAGGAAATCTGGTCATCGCACAAGACAGCAAAGCTGACCTATTTAACAATTTCTTTGCCTCCATTTTTCTGAGCAGGGACCAAGTCATCCCCTCCATTGGGACCCCCATAGGCCCCAGGGGAGGCGCACCCAGGCCTAGGGTCAGTGAGGACCTAGTCATGGAAATTCTGGAGGGACTGGACGTATTTAAATCAGCAGGTCCTGACAATCTCCACCCCAGAGTGCTGAGGGAATTAGCAGAGATCATTGTGGGACCCCTGGCACGGCTTTACGAGCACTCATGGTGCTCTGGTGATGTGCTCGAGGACTGGAAAAAGACCAGTGAGGCTCCTATTTTCAAAAAAGGGAGGAAGGAGGACCCAGGAAACTATAGGCCTGGGTCTTACCTCGGTTCTGGGTAAGCTTTTTGAGAGTTAGGGGCAACCAACAAGGGTTCATTAGAGGCAGGTCCTGTCAGATCAACCTGGTGGCCTTCTATGACCAACTCACAAAATCCTTGGATGCAGGTGTTGTGGTGGACGTAGTCTTTCTGGACTTTAGGAAGGTCTTTGACACTGTCTCTCACCCCATTCTCATTAAAAAACTAGGAGACTGTGGCGTCGATGCCTACACAGTTAGATGGGTCACTAATTGGCTGGAGGGCTGCACTCAGACAGTGGTTGTGGATGGGTCTTATTCAACCTGGAGGGATGTGGGCAGTGGGATTCCACAGGGTTCAGCCAGCACTGTTCAACATCTTCATCAGCGGCTTGGATAAGGGGGTAAAAAGCACCCTGTTCAAATTCGCAGATGACACTAAGATGTGAGGAGAAGTGGGCATGCCAGAAGGGAGGAATAGGCTGCAATCAGACCTGGACAGGTTACAGGGGTGGGCAGATGAGAATAGGATGGGTTTCAACACTGACAAATGCAGGGTATTGCACCTGGGGAGGAAGAACCAGCACCATACCTACAGGCTGGGGAACTTCCTTCTCATCAGTGCAGAGGCAGAAAAGGATCCTGAGGTCATTATTGATGTCAAAATGAACATGGGCCAGTAGGTGCATCTCAAGCAGGTCCAAGGACGTGATCCTCCCCCTCTATGTGACACTTGTCAGGCCGGAGTTGGATTACTGGGCGCTGAACTTCAGGAGGGATGTGGACAACAAGGAGAGGGTCCAGAGGAGAGCCATCCGCATGATCGGGGTCAGCAGGGCAGGCCCTATGACGAGAGGTTAGGGGACCTGACCCTGTTCAGCCTCCACAAGAGAAGGCTGAGGGGGGATCTAGTGGCCATTTACAAACTAGTCAGGGGGGACCAGCAGGCATTCGGAGAGCCCCTGTTCCTCCGAGTGCTACCAGGAGTGACTAGAAATAATGGTCACAAATTGGCAGAGGGTAGATTCAGGCTGGATATCAGGAGGCGCTATTTCACTGTCAGGGCAGCTAGGATCTGGAACCAACTTCCAAGAGAAGTGGTGCTGGCTCCTACCCTGGGGGTCTTTAAAAGGAGGCTGAACACCTCGCTGGGGTCGTTTGACCCCAGTACTCTTTCCTGCCATGGCAGGGGGTCGGACTTGATGATCTGCTCAGGTCCCTTCCGACCCTACCAACTATGAAACTATTAACTTTTCGTTTTTGGAAGACCCATGTGACTGTACAGGGTCCCCATTTGCAGACCCATCAGAAAAGGAATCAGGGAGGAATATGGGAAACTCTCGAGAAGTGGGAGGGGAGGGCTCTGCAAGCAGATGTGCACCTGTTTTTGTAGAGGACCCCACAGAAGCAGATTAGTTTGTTATGCTTGGCTTGAAGTATAATCACAAGAGTCAGTCAGCATACAGCCTCCTGCACAACTGCGGGACTAACATCCACAGTCTTATAAAGGGTCTGTCCCACAAAAGTGAACCTGAGCTTCAAATAAATACACCCCGATTATTTAAACATGATATTTACAAAACGTTAGTGTCAATATAAGATATAAAAGACCAAATTACATGCAAATAATGGTCTGGAAAATCCCACACAAAGCCATCTGCAGTACAGAATGTCAGGAACAGACGTCCGCCATGCAAAACCACCTAATTAGGTATTAACCCCAGTGACTGTTGACAGATTTCCATATACAAAACCTGAGGAACAGTGACAGACATGACTTAACTTATAAGGGAGTACAGACAATGGCAGCAGGGGGCATCCACAAAGGTTTAGGTGTCAGTCAGAAGATTTGATAAAACTTATCTAAAGTTCTCTTAGAGCCAAAAGGTCTTCCCACATCACAATATGATAGCACAGAAAGTCAAACCAATGATGAAAAGGTTTAGACTTGGTTTTGGTGTCTCTCTCTTTCAGATGAGTGCCCCATTCAAGCTGTTTGATAGCCCATTGGGGATGCACATGGGTGCATGTGCACCCCTTGAGCATGGCGGTGCACCTCCTGTGAAAAGGTGCCACCGACACTGCAGACAACACCTGCAGGCAGTTGCCACTCGCCACCCCCCTCACCACTGATACCACCAACAGCGTCTGCAGGTGGTTGCCAACTGCCAGTTGGCACTTGCCACCCTGCCTTCTGCTGCTGACAGCACCACAGCTGCCTGTGGGAGCTCTCCACTTGCTCCTGCCATGCTCCTGCTGCTGACAGTGCTACCGCTGCCTGCAAGAGCTTGCCATGCGCCCCCAGCCTCTGGGGTCACACAGCGTTCATGCAATAGCCTGCTGGTTTTTGTGTTCCCTCAGACTGAAAGGACCCATAACCCAGGTCTCCTGCTTGGTGGTCTAGCAGGACCACCTGCTACATTAAAAAAAGAGCATGGTTACAACCATACATCTTGTTTTCAGTAGGACAGTCCCACTTGCCCTGGGCATCCCATTAGCTTCAAATGAACACTTTTGTCTTGTTTCCAGCAGGATTGCAGCACAAGTGTGCTCCAGCCAGTGGACTGAAAAGGGGCTTGTCAGCCCTCCAGCATTGCATACATCTCTGAAGCCCTGTACCCTCTGGCACATTTGCACTTTCTACTCCCCACCAACCTCTTTGGCTCCCCCTTGCATTCATCTGAGACCAGACGGGGTGGGGCAAGGGAAGAGGCAGGGGAAAGGAAGATAGTGCTGTGGGATGCCAGAGGACCTTGAAAAGGCAGAACATAGGTAATCCCCCTCCATCAGCATATTTCATATTGTCCCATTTTGCCACTTGGGAAATATGGTCACCCTAGCTTGGTACTGAACCCAGTGAGAGTGGTATGAAATGTGGGCACCTAGAAGAGCAGGGACTGAGGCAGAATGAAGTGCCTCTGAGCTCCGAACTGGATTTCATCAGGAGTTTAGAAATGTTATGCTTAAAAGGATCACTCCTGAGCAGTAGCATAACTAGGGGTGGGTGAGCAGCTACAGTCACTGATTTAGAGTGGACACTAGAATGGTACACCACAGCAGCAATAGCATGTGCTGCAACAACAGCAGCAGCGATTACATGCAGAGAGATAAGCACTCTACACCCCCTGCCTGCCCTGTGGTGCGCAGGCCCTCCCCCTGCACCAACCCAGCACATCAAAAATCCTGGTTACATTGCTACTCCTCTATGCCTGATCAGCAGACTAAATCTAGGTGTGCACGTAAATTTTTCATGCCAACATTCACAAACAATTTCAGGTGTCTAAACAGTTTTGTGGCCATTGGAGCAGGGTTGAGCTGGATCTCTTTTTGGAACTTAGGCTGCCTATAAACATCCTCAAAAGTGTCAAGGGGAGGGGGAGGAAAAGGTTGGTGTTTTAATTAGCACAGTTTTCAGGCAGCCTCTCTAATTAAAACACTGTAGCATTACATGTATTGAGCCCCCACATGTTTAAAAATGGCCACAGGACACTTTATCTATACCTCGTTTGACACTTCAGTATTCTAATTAGAATGCAGAGCGCATTCTAATTAGAACTTGAAGGAACACGTGTTTAGGCATCCTGTGCGCCTAAATTCTGCTGAAATCCCACTTAGGTATCTAAAAGTCACTGACCTAGGCACATTAGTCACTGACTAGGCACAAAGTCACTGACTGGACACATTAGGAACAGCTTAGAATGATAAATTCTTCAGGGCAGAGATTGTCTCTTTTTGCATGTGTTTACACAGTGGTGCTTCAAAGGAGTATCTAGGTGTAATTTCAACACATACAGTAGATTACATTATTAACCATGCGGTCACCAACTGTTCAAGCATATAGACAGACAAACATAGAGGGGGAGTTAGTACTCAGATGTAATAACGTAGCTCTTTTTAAAAGATAAAAGTATTAGAAATGATTTCAGCTTTCTTAAATCAGGGACTGTGCTTGCTCATTCTTACATTTGATGCAGGTGCAAAGGTGTTGTTTTGGTTATTGGGCTAATAAAACATTGAGACTTTTCAGATATAATTTTTTGCTAAATTTGACTGAATAAGGTTTTGCTTTGATAAGACAAATCTCTGACCACCCTGGTTTGTTTATGTATATTGAATGCTGGCTAGCACCTGGTTATCTGGATTCACTTTCTGCCATGGAAATAATGCATTTGCCTATGTGATTAAAAGTAATCTTCTGACCTATAAACAGGTTTGTGCCTGTCTCCAAGTATGGGATATTTTATATAATAATTTGCTTGTGTAAATGTTGTAAATATGCCAATACTTCAACCTGAGTATGTGGCTCAGTTACACACCACAATATGGATATAGTACTGTGTCTTTTTGTTCAGTTTGCTTAATTATTATATTTAGATACAATACATGTGATTTAAGAGTCATCTAAGATCATAACCTTAATTCACTGTTAAGTTGTGAGCTAGGGAGAGGGACTGCCCTTAGACCTTCTAGTTTTTATCATCATGAATAGTCAAACAAGAACAAACTAGAATTAAACGCAAATAAAAAGCTGATGTGAATACAGAGTAGGTCAATGACACAGAAATCTGTTTTCAAACAAAGAATCCTCCACTATTTCTTGTTTGCAAAAGTTTGCATGAGCAAAGTTTTGTTAAGATGAATGTATGTAAAGAATGAATTTTGGACATTTTCAATATAAAAAAAAAGAATATGCGTTATCTCATAAAACACTACTCACCTTGGGGGAAGTAATTTAATAAAGATTCAGCTTATATTAACATCAGGAAAAAGAAACAATAATGAATTGCTTAGAGGACAACTCAAAATTGAAATGGTGAATTCCAAAAAACAAATCATCACCTGGTTTATTGCTATGAGTCAACGGGGTTTCTTCTTTAGAGAACCATTTGAACAATGCTGAATAGGAAGCAGATTCCAATGGTTATTCATAGATTTATAGATGCATAGATTGTAGAGTCAAAAGGGACCACAATGGATCATCGTGTCCAACCCCTTGCCTCGGCAGGAAAGAGGACCGAGGTCAGATGACCACAGCCAGGTGACTATCAAGCCTCCTCTTGAAGATCTCCAAGTTAGGTGATAGTACTCCCTCTCTTGGAAGCCCATTCCAGATTCTAGCCACTCTTACTGTAAAAAATTTCCCCCTAATGTCTAACCTAAATCTACTCTCAACTAGTTTGCACCCATTATTCCTAGTTACTCCCTGGGGCACTCTGGTAAATAGCACATCACCGATTCCCTGTTGTCCTCCCTTGATAAACCTATAGGTGGCTACAAGGTCTCCCTTCAGACATCTCTTGTGAAGGCTGAAGAGATCCAGATCTCTTAACCTCCCCTCGTAGGGTCTTTCACGGAGGCCATTAATCATGTGAGTGGTCCTCCTCTGAACCCTCTCCAGATTCTCCATGTCCCTCTTGAAGTGTGGCACCCAAAACTGGACACAGTACTCTAGCTGTGGCCTGACCAATACCATATAGAGGGGGAGCATCACCTCCCTTGATCTGTTGGTCATGTATCTGCTAATACACAACAAGGTGCGATTGGCCTTGTTAATGGCATTGTTATACTGCAGGCTCATGTTCATCTTGGAGTCAACTATGACTCCAAGATCTCTCTCAGCCTCCGAGCTGCTGAGGAGGTCATCCCCCAACCTATAGGTGTGCTGGGGATTCCTCCTTCCTTGGTGGAGTATCTTACATTTATCTTTGTTGAATTGCACCCTATTTTGTTCCGCCTATTGATCCAACCTGTCCAGGTCAGCCTGTATCTGCTCTCTGCCCTCTGGTGTGTTAACCTTGCCCCATAATTTGGTATCATCTGCAAACTTGGAGAGGGTGCTCTCTGCACCCTCGTCCAAATCGCTGATGAAGATATTAAATAACACCAAGGACCATACCCTGCGGGACGCCATTGCCCACCTCCTTCCAGGCCGAGAATGATCCATCCACCACCACTCTCTGGGTGCGGTCCCTAAGCCAGTTGGCCACCCACCTGACTGTGCAGGCATCCACTCCACAGCCTGCTAGCTTCCCTATGAGAATAGGATGCGAAACTGTGTCGAAGGCTTTCCTAAAATCCAGGTAGATGACATTAGCCTCAATTCCTGTGTCAAGGCAGTGTATGACCTGGTGATAAAAGGCTATAAGGTTTGTCAGGCAGGATTTACCTGTGACAAACCTGTGCTGGTTTCCTTTGCTGGGTCTTCACAAATACACTCTTTGATGATTTTTTCCAGTATTTTCTCAGGGATAGCGGTAAGACTGACTGGCCTAAAGTTAGCCAGCTCATCCCTTCTCCCCTTCTTAAAAATGGGCACCACGTTGGCCCTTTTCAAGTCCTCAGGGACCTGGCCGGAGCACCATGAGTGCTCAAACAGCTGTGCCAGCAGCTCAGCTATGACACTGGCCAATTCCTTAAGCAACTGTGGATGGAGGTCATCTGGGCCGGCTGACTTGTACCCTTCCAGCCCTTCCAAGTGCTCCTTAACTAAGTCAGCACTAACCTTTGGCGGTCTGGTGCCTTTTGTACATCTGTCTATGCTCAAGATGGGGGAATTGTCTTGGACAGTACTTAGGAATACTGAAGCAAAGAATTCATTAAAGAGGTCTGCCTTTTTCCTTGCATCAACCACCAACTGTCCTGATTTGTCCTGCAGGGGCCCTATGTTACTTTGCATCTTCTTTTTGCTCACGATGTATCTGTAGAAGGACTTTTTGTTGTCCTGTTGTCCTTAATTGTTGAAGCCAGTCTAAGCTCCAGTCCTGCCTTGGCTTGCCTGACTCCCCGCAATAGCGCACCAGGGAGGTGTATGCCTCCTTGGTGGAAGCCCTCTGTTTCCACTGCCTATAAATCTCTTGCCCCAGTCTTTCCTAGAGCTCCCTGTTCAGCCAAAGGGGTGTGATGGGCTAGCTGGCAGTAACTTAGCCCCAGGGTTTTGAAAGGGCAAAAGATGATTGGAGGACTTGGGATTACCTTTACTCACCAATCAGGCCCCAGAGACTCACCTTCCATGTCCCCTGATTGGCCCCTTGGGTAACCTGGAGGGGGACAAAAGGGGCAGCATGGCTGACTCAGGAGAGACCAGTGAGGGACCACAAGGAAGGAGCTTCAAAGAGCTGGCAAGAGATGGGCCAGCGGGGTGGGAGCAGTTGCCCCAGAAGCACCTGAAGGAGTGGGACCTGCAGGCAGCAGTTGGACCCTCAGCAGCGCAGCATGTGGCTGGCAGGAGAGGCTCCCCACTGGGCTCCAGGTTCCCCTATGAGAGGCTGTGGCCAGCAGGAGAGGTCCAGCAATGATCAGAGCAGCGACCTGAGAGGTTCCCAGCTCTGCTTCCAGCTCCTCCAATCAGAGACCAGGCAGCTCGACATGAGGCCAGGGCTCCTGGAAGGTCAAGACCCCTTGCAGCTTGAAGTAATGCTAGCACTGGTGGCTGTGTGGTAGCGTTTCTACTTATTTTGTTGGAGATCTGAGTTCAAGTCCCTGCTGGGGTGAGTGAAACAACAAGGAGAAATTCTTGTTGCAGTGGAAGGGGGTCACTATGTTTTCCCCCATCCAGGTACTAAGGTCCTATATTCCTTGTTATTTGACATTTTGTGCTTTTTATATTTCACCAACCAGTACTGTTTGTTCTGCTGTTTGTGTTTTATATTTTGTTAACCCTGTCTTTTGTCAATGATTGTAAGTGTCTAACCTTTGTTGAATCCTGCCCCCTTGAGGCATTTTAGTGTCCCCTATATCCGCTGGTTTATGTCTGTTATGTTCCCAGTACTGTTCTTTCATTAAAAGGTATATGGTTAAGGCCCCATTGGTGGTCTGGCTCTGCTCTATAGGGGGAGGAGAGTCCCTATACCTCCCACAGCGCTTGTGCACGTGCTTTGATCCCTTCAACTGGAGAGGGGGTACCTCTTGGAGTACCACCTGGGTTACAGGGGCTTTTTATCTCCTTAGCCCCTTTCCTGCGTAAGGGAATAGACTCCTTTTGTGCCCCAAGAATCACTGCCTTGCGAAACCTCCAATCCTCCTGGGCCCCGATTTGCTTGATGTTCTTGAGTTCTGCCACCTCACTAACTAGGCTTCTAAGTTTACTAAAGTTGGCCCTTCTGAAGTCTAACACTTTAGCATCACTGGATATTTTTCTCATCCTTCACTGGATAGTGAACACTACCAAGTGATGGTCACTATCTCCCAGGTTACTGTATACTCACAAGTTCCCCATGAGATCATCCCTTGTTGCTAAGACCAGGGCTTGCAAGGCACTACCCCTGGTGGGACTGGACACCACCTGGGTTAGGTGGAGGTCCTGCACACAGTATAAGAACCTCCATGAGTGGCTGAGTGGCTTGTTTTGGCCACCTGTTCCTCCCAGCAGATGTCTGGTTATACTACCCTTCCTGTCCAGTTTCTGCTTTATTTCTATTTTGAATTTTCTAGCTTTGCCTTTAGTCACTAGAATGAAGAGACTATTAACAACCATATCTGTTCTTACAGACAATAATAAAGTCCTCTATGAATCAAGCCACCCCTTGATTTTAAAAGACCAGGGAGATCATTCAGCCTTCTATTATGTGGTATGTTTTCCAGTCCTTCCCTCTTTTTCTTAGCTGTTCTCTCAAATTTCTCCCATTTGCCAACATGTTGCTTGTGGACAACAGAACTGGATATTGTATTCCAGTAACAGCTACCCAGTGACAAATGAAGAGGTAATATAACATTGTTTATTCAGTATTCTGCAATTTTTACATCCTATAATCGCATTGCCTATTTCATCCTCAGCATCACACTACAAGCTCATGGGAAGCTGATTAAACACCATGATTTTAAGTAGTCTTCAGAGTAATTGCTTCCCAAGATCTGGTTCCCTGTCCCCGTGGTTCTCAAACATTTTTGTACCAGGACCATTTTGTAAACATTGATGGCCAATCCAGACCCAGTAAATCAGGGGCGGGTAAAATGCAGCCCATGGGCCGGATGCAGCCCACCAGGCCATTCTATCCAGCCCACGGGCCCCCTAAAAAATTTAGAAAATTAATATTTATCTGCCCCGACTGCCTGTCATGCGGCCCTTGATGGCGTGCCAAAACTCAGTAAGCGGCCCTATGCCTGAAATAATCACCCGCCTCTGCAGTAAATAGTTTAAGTAGAAAAGAGCTCCCTGGTCCTGCTGGTACCCCTCACTCCCAACCCACAGCTCCCCACCTCCCAGGCCCTGCTGGTGCCCCTCACTCCCAACCTGCTGTCCCCTGATCCCCCCCCAG
>NW_017729032.1:123009768-123013919 GCF_001723915.1 Gavialis gangeticus | reverse complement strand
CCCCCCAGGCCCCAGCCCCCCCACCCCCAGTGTGTGGGGCAGGGGGTGGGTGTGTGGATTATGGGGGCATATGCCCCCTCAGATTTGTGCATCCACAGCAGGCACAGGGCTGCAGCCTGGCAGGATTCACATGGGCAGGAGCTGCCTCCACAGCCCAGCAGGCAGGACCTGGTGTGGGAGGACATTACTCATTGCTGCCACCACTGTCACCCAGTACCCCCATGATAGCCAAACCACCAGCAGCGTAAGGAGTAATGGACAGGAGAGGGCCACACTACCCTCACTTCCTCCCACCACCAGCTGCTTGTGTGCTGCGCCATGGCTCTGCCCCACCACCATGACCTGGCCGCTGCCACCATTCCCCTCAGGAAGCCCACCACCCCAGTTCCTCTCTGGGATAGAGCCCTAGCCTGAGTGGAGTGGTGGTGGCAGCCACACCCTGGTAGTGGGGTACAGCCACAGCCTGGTGCATGAGTGGCTGGCAGCAGGAGGAGGTGAGGTCAGCATGGCCCCCCATCCATTTCTCTTTGAGCTGCTGGTGGTGTGTCTAGCACGGGGGTCCTGGTGGTGGCAGCAACAAGTATTGCCCTCCTGTGCTGGGTCCTGCCCACTGGGATGCGGAGGCAGATCCTGCCCATGCCGGTCCAGCCAATCTGCAGCCCCATGCCTGCTGTGGGTCCACAAATATGGGAGGGGTACATGCCGCTCATGTCCCCCAAATGCCTGTGCCCCCCAACATGCCTGTGCCCCTACCTGACATGCCATCTATGCCCCCCTCCCCCCATTCCATAAACTCACTCGTGGGGAGCTGCAGGAGCTGCTCTCCATGCTGCCTGGTTGCCACATGCATGCGTGCACGTGCACATGCACACGGTGCTCCCTGCCTGATTACCCTCCTCCCACTCTCCCTCCAGCACCAAGCAGCCCCTTGTAAGCTGGAACTGCCAGTCTGCAAGAGAAAAGCCATAGTTTCCCTCCATAATTTTCCTCTTTAAAGGAGAAAATCTGCCTTTATTTGCAGCAAATGAAAAACCTGGATCCCTGTTTACTAATATGCATAATATTAACATATGGTAAAGCACACAAAGCATCTATTTTTTCAAAAATGTGCAAAATACAATCCTTTTTTTGAAGTTTGTTTGCGACCCTTTGATCTATTCTTGGGACCCACTTTTGGGTCATAACCCATGGGTTGAGAAATTCTGCCCCATCCTGATATTGCAACCTACATGCCTTGTTCCTAGACATGATTTTAATTTGGCTGAGGTACTTCACATGTTCTCTGTTTGAGTTCAGTTTAAATCTGATATCTTTTATTAGACCAAGAAGACTTTTTCCAACTATTTGAGTTAATAGATTCATAGACTGTAATGCTGGAAGGGACCTCGGAAGATCATTGGGTCCAGCCACCTGCACCAAGCAGGAAAGATAACTGGGGGTTAGGTGACCCCAGCAAGGTGACTGTCCAGTCACCATGATTGCCCCTATGTCAGTGACTGGTCCTCACCGTTAAACTTGATCAGTCAATAAATTAAAAACAAATAGTTTGCCCACCTTTACTTGTGCAGCTGCAATGTTGGGTCACTATTCATGAGACATTCTTCCTGTTGATCTGTAACAGGATCTGTAACCTCAAGCATCCAGTCACGAAGCCGGGAATAGAAGTATTTGTGAAACTGTTCACTAAATGTGAATAGTTATTTGTTGTTTAATAGTATTACCAGCTTGCTTTAGAAATGTGGCATAGGAACTAGGAATGCATCTCCCTTCTTTCTTCCTAAAAGGAGATACCTAAAATGAACAATCAATAGTAGCATTCATTGTAAAGAACCCCTAAGTCCCAAGTACAAAGAAATACAAGATGAATTGCTTGGTTCTGATCCTGGTACAACAGACTGCCTGGATCTGTAGTCACTGCAAAACTGCTATCAGAAATGAAGCTAGCTAGTTCTGTTATGCTAGTTACAGTGCCTAACAACTGAATACTGTGCTCTACTGGGGCATCAATGAAATAGTACCCCACTGTAAGTTTTAACATGGTAACTTCCCTATGCCAGACCTGCAGAGCATAGTAGGAAAATAGATTTCCATGGGTATAAATGTGGAAGTGTGTAAGAAGCTAGGGTAGAAATTAGTTCACAATTACAGTGAATTCAGGAAACAACAAATTAAGTTAACAATACATAATGTGAGGAAGTCACTCCACCAAGTTGCACCTAACCATCAGATTACCGAAGCTCAATTCCTGTTTGCAGAACAAGGCGCAGTGCAGAAAGGCAAACCCATAGTACACAGGGAAGACTCATTGGGTTATTTTATGTAGAAGAAAGGTGAGGAGGATTTATGACATTTATTTATAATGCGATTTTTATAAAAATGTCTCTGATCAACGGTTGTAGCCGTGTTGGTCTAAGGACATAGGCAGACAAAGTTCGTTGCATAAATCTAATATCTTTTATTAGACCAAGAAGAAATTTTCCACCTACTTGAGTTCATAAATTAATAGATTAATAGATTGTAAGGCCGAAAGGGACCTTGGAAGATCATTGGGTCCACCCCCTGCACAAAACAGGAAAGACAACTGGGTTCAGGTGACCCCAGCAAGGTGACCGTCCAGTCTCCTCTTGAAGGTTTCCAGGGTAGGTGATTGCACCATCTCTGGAGGGAGCTTATTCCTCAGTCTGGACACCCTGACTGTGAAGAAGGTTTTCCTCATGTTGAGCCTGAATTGATCTTCCAGGAGTTTGTGGCCATTACTCCTGGTTTTCCCCTCAGGTGCCTTGGTGAACAGTTGCTTGCTGAGCCCTTGATGTACTCCCCTAGTGTAGTGATAAGCTGCTACCAGGTCCCCTCTCAGCCTTTTTCTCCTCAGGCTGAAGAGTCCCAGATCCCTCAGCCTTTCCTCATATGGCTTGCCCTTTAAGACTCTGATCATATGGGTGGCTCTTCTTCAGACTGTCTCAAGCTTGTCCATGTTCTGGTTGAAGTGTGGTGCCCAGAACTGGCCGCAGTACTTCAGCTGCAGTCTCACCAGTGCTGAGTAGAGTGGAAGAATGACCTCCTTGGTTTTGCTGAAGATGCATCAATTATCTCTTATCTCAGAAGACTTTTATATAAAACTTTATAAATATCAGATTTTTACTTCTTTTCCAAGTCAACCCCCGCCCCCAATACACTTGCTACTGTTAAAGACATAACTTGAATCCTGCATGCCCTGGGCAGAAGCAACATACAAATGGGGCAGCATCACTGGCTACACTGTCAGCAGCAAGGCAGTAACCAGTCTGAAAGCACAGCTACTTCTTTTTTCCAACCCCATCCTGGGATTTGCAGCTGGGGTTGTTGCTCTGGTTGCCCCTTCTTCATTGCACTGATGGTTACTGTTCAAGTAAACACCTAAGAGGTGCAGACCTTACATTGTGCCCATATGTGAGAGTCAATTCACTATTTTCTCTCCAGTGAAAGCTGCTGTCCATCATTCCTCTTTTACCTTTCTGCATTTTCTTAAGATGACAGCCTCTGTCAAGGAGAAAAATAGCAGCAGCTGAGGAACAATGATATTGAACTAACAATTACTGCAGACTTTGTGAAGAAAGGCAGCTGGGAATTGTCAACAGCTTACATATACGGGAAGTCAAAACTACCTAGAAAGGCAATGTATATTGCTACAGAAAAGTTTAAATCTCTTCTTTGAAGGCTGCTTTATTATTGTTTTTGCTGATGTCTAACTGGCCAAAGTGTGTCAGGAAAATACAATGACGTAAGTCTCTTTCTTTCAGCACCCTGAACACTGTCATGAATAGCACCACCTAGACCAAAGAAGGGAATCTTTCATAATAGAATAGCCCTGGCTCCTCCATAATTAAGACTGAAGCAAATTGCTTTTATAAATCTGGTCTTAACCACCCTGGTTTCCATACCTTACATCCCCAGTGAGACACCAATCTTCCTGATATTGTACTTGCTTTCTCCTAGCTGGTGGCCATCTTTATTCTTCCTGGGAAGTTGGCCTTCAAAAAATAAAATAAAATAAAAATGGAATGGAGCTTTCCAGTTGTGCTGATTTACGAACTTTCCTAACATTTACTCATAACCAGGGATCCTGTTTTTTTCTGATAAAAAAAAATCCCCAATTTTTGGATTTAAAAAAG
>NW_017729032.1:123005700-123009757 GCF_001723915.1 Gavialis gangeticus | reverse complement strand
CAAAATCCACATTTTTCCATGATTAAAATGAAGCACCACTATATATATATAAAGTATCCAGGTTGTAGCCATTTTTGTCTAGATGAAAAGCCAATCAGGGCTTGGGGTAGAGGTAATATCTTTTATTACACCACCAAGATTTTGCAAAAAAATAGACATATAGATACTGATTTTTCATTTAAATAATGGAAAAATGTGGATTTGGGTTACTTATAGATATAGATATATAGTGGTGTTTCATTTTGATCAAATTGCCAAATTAAGAACAAATCCCTCAGCTATTTTCTGCCATTTTTTTTTCAAAGTGCACTACTTCTCCGCTCAGTTGGAACTCATAAACAGTCCCTTGCAGCTAACTGAAGAAGCAACACCCTTTGAAATAAAAGCCATAGCAAACAGCTGTGCAGAACAACAGTGGTCTTCTAGCTGTCTGCTGTGGTTCTGTATACTCTTGCCCAACTCACAAGCCTTCATGTTTGCAGGAGGCTTAGGAACCAAAACCTATGAAGAAAATGAGTTCTACCACATTAACAAAGAACATTCAGAAAGCCAGAATGGGAAAGACACAAAGTACTGCATTTGAGAAGTTCAAAATGATGAACAATTTCTTCCTTAATTTAATTAACTCTTTTTGTACCATTAGCTGAATACTTTACTTCTTAGGGTGACCGAGGCATACAGTGTTCATTCAAAACACTGGGCAATCTGTAAACAGTGTACATAGCTAAAAACTGTTAAGTTTGGCAATCTGTTTCAACTGAAACCAACTAATACCTAAGCCAGTCCTTCTTTATAAAGGATGCCATCTTTAAGATAAGAAAGAAGCACACAGCAACAAGGGATACCTTAAACAGAACAGCAAGGTTCTGACAGGAGGGTAGAGATGCACCTTATAGACTAATGGAGTGAGAGAGATAAGCTTTCATGAGCAAGAGCTAACTGGATCAGAGATGCATAAGGGACTTCCCTACCATATCTTCTGCCTAACTTCAGAGTAACACAGCTAACTACCTCCCCCAGGCATGGACTTTTTCTTACACCAAAAAGCTTTCACCAGTTTCTCTTGATACATCTGCCGTCAACTTTGCCCATTAACATTTAACTAAATAGGCACAAAAATCAGAGTACCACATTAACAGAAGATTATGAGAGTCCATTATTTAGTTTTGGGATCATTTTCCTTTTAATTTTGGGTTGTGCACATACTATTTCCCAGGCTAATTGTTCCAATCAGTACAGTCCTAATTCTGAAGGAAAACATGAGCTGGAGACACACCATTAAAACTCCAATGCAGCATAAAGTTGCCAAAATCCATTTCTGGTCAACAAGACCCTTAGATCCAAATGTGTTAAGGGCACAGAGCACCTAATTCTCTCTAATTTCAGTGGGCTTTGTGTGTCTAACTACTTTTAAAAGGTTTGTTTTGTTGCCTGAGCATGTGACTCCTTTTATTTATGTTAAACTTTAATCTTAAAAGAATAAATTATGAGTCAGTGCATGTGTGTCCCACAGCACGTATCTATATTAATATTACCACACTGCCCCTGCCTTAAGGTCTCTGAGAGCTAGTACAACGCCATCAAGGTATCTATTACTTATGTGTTAGATCTGACCAGAATTGCTGACTCAGTAACAAGGGCATTTGAAGATAACCACAAGAGATAATGTGGTGAATGCTAAACTAACACAGGCCATAGCTAATGCAAATGTCTCTTTTCACCTCTTAGAGAACTTGACCAACTTAGTCCTTTTATTATGTTCTTTTTATTCATAATCGCATGCATTGTCAGAATATTTATGTTCAGCCCTGCGGAACAGGCTGCAAACAGAGCCCTTTGGAATCTGAACACTTATTTACATTATCCTGGGTGGAGAAATGTTTAGTTAAATCTGGTTGCAACTGAATTATGACTATTAATATACATATCTTCTAACCAGAAACTGTATTTGAATAAGCACTGGTGTATATCCAAAAAAAAAAAAAAGAAAGAAAGAAAGAAAAGAAAAAAAGGGAAAGAAAGGAAAGGAAAAAATTGCACATAGATTATTTAGTTTATCAGCAGAAGATAAATGAATCTGTTATTCATATCTCTAGATTCATATGCTACATGAACACTGAAGTAGCCTTAGATTTCAAAGTTGAGGTTATTTATTTTTAATTAAAAATTGATTTTTGAAGCATCCATACCTATGCATTTGGAAACCTCTTGTTATAGTGAAAGCTGGTAATAGCCCATTGTTCTGGGCAAAGAATTATAGTCTTCATTAAAGAGCAAGAGTGTGCTAAGAGTGGGTTTTACTGGAGATGTCTTCTTTATGGGTCCTCCCATCTTCATCTGGGCAGTTTTTTAAAATATCTGCAAATGTCCAGAATTTTGCTTTGCCTCTGCTTTCTGAGCACTTCCCAGCTTGCTCCAGCAAGTAGGTGCTTGGGGCTGGGCAGAGCGATTGGAGCAAGGCAACTAGGGGCCAGGGCATTGCATGCCTCTGTGCGTGCCTCAGTAACTGCAGGCAAGTAAGTGCGTGTGTCTGTGGATTGGTGTGTGAAGGGAGCCGGTGCCTGCTGGCATTGGAGCTGCAGCAGGGCAGGGAGGTGGTGGAAGTGGGTAGTGGGGCTCTTCAGGGGCAGCAGGGAGCTGCATGGGCAGCAGGGCTGTGGGGGGGGAGGGGGCTGCATGTTGGGAGTGAGGGGCACCAGGATGGATGTGGGCGCTGTGGCTTGGGAGTGAGTGGCACCAGGGGGACAGGGGGCGGTGGTTGGGAGCAGGGGACACAGGCAGGGCCAGGGGCCTGTGGGTTCAGAGTAAGGGGCAGCAGTAGGGCTGGGGAGGTCTGTGCCTTGGCAGTGAGGGGCAGGGGCAGGGCACGGGCATATCACTGCCCCCCTCCCCCATCATATGACTCCTCCACGCAACAGGTGTCCTCTTTTTTGAAACTGGAAATATGGTAAATCTGAAAAGGGGGCATGACATGCACAGATACAGCACTCCACCTGTGTGTGCAAGCCTGTCTCAAAATTGCAGGTGAGTGAACAGTCACAAGTAATTGAGAGAAAAGAAAGACCTTCTCACATTTTAGTCAAGGGATGCCCAACCTCTATGCAACCAGGGACTACATGCCATGCAGATGGCATGCCACAGTCCCCTTCTTCTCCACATGCTGTGTAGGCCTCCTTGCTGCACTGCAGGTTCCACTCCTACTGTGTTGCCCTGCATAGGCACCTCCAAACCGCCCAAGCTGCCCCGCCCAAGAGAAGAGTGCAAGAAGCAGAAGCTAAAGGAGCCCAGAGACCCCAGGAGCAGCAACAAGAGAGTGATGGTGGGGGGTGGGGAGGCAGGGGAGTAGTGCTGGACTGAGCACTCAGGGACTCCAAGATAACCCCTCACAGGGCGTGTCTACAAGAGACGCTTTACTCAAGATTAGAGCAAATTACTGCACAGTAAACATCACCATCTACACATGGAGACACTTAATGCACGGTAGTTTGCTCTAATCCTGAGTAAATTCGCTATCTGTAAATACAAGTAGCAAACTTACTTGGGAGGAATTACTGTGCAGTATGGGACATGTATAGAGCTGACCAGGAGCAAAAGTACTCCAGATCAGCCAGGCAGCAGGGGACAGGTGATTGCTCCCTGCTCCCAGGGCTACCTGCTGCCAGGGCGGAGCCCAGGCCAGGATCAATGTCCCCTTGCCCCCGCAGCAGGAAGCTCCCAGTCCCCACTCCCCAGTTGTGGAAAGGGGCTGGGAGATGATTGTTCCTAGCCCCAGATCCAAGATCGTGGATGATAATCTCTCAACCCTCACTCTATAATCCCCCCCACTGCCCAGGCTTCAGTGGTGCAGCCCACCCCAGCAGTAGGCAGCTTCCAGGGGCAGGGAGCAATGTCCCATCTCCTGCCAGGAGACAGCTGTCTCCTGGCCCCATGCTTCTTTCCAGCACGGGGAGCATAGAGTTCCCCCTGGCTGCTGCAGATGGCTGATGCAGGGCTAGCAGGGGCAGGAGCAGGGTGGGTCTACTTTAGAGCATGAACGACGTATGACCCTGGAGGCCGG
>NW_017729032.1:123003627-123005689 GCF_001723915.1 Gavialis gangeticus | reverse complement strand
GTAGTGCTCTTTGACATAGAGCGCCACACCCCCACCTTTAGTTCCTTCTCTATCCCGCCTGTAAAGCCTATAGCCCATAATGCTAACTGCCCAGTCGTGGGACAAATCCCACCACGTTACTTTTAGCCCTATGACATCTGGGTTTGAACTAGCTATTCTGAGGGTGAGTTCCTCCTGTTTATGCCCCATACTGCGAGCATTGGTATATAGGCATTTAAGGCCTTGCAAGACTGTGTGTGCCACCCCTCGATTAGGGAGACTGTCTGGGCCCCCGTTCCTTACCTTAGCACTCCTTGCCTTTGTCACCTGTCTTGCTCGGATGGCGTCTCCTCGACTTCCTGCAGTCCCCTCCCCTGGCGAGGATAGTTTAAAGCTCACCATACAAGATCAGCCAACCTGGAACAGAAGACACGCTTGCCTTTAAGAGAGAGATGAAGCCCATCCCACCCCAGCAAGTCCCCCGCCCGAAAGCATGGGTCATTATCAAGGAACCCAAGGCCTGCCTGGTGGTATCAGCTGCGTAAGTGCTGGTTGACCTCGCCAATGCAGGCCGCATGTTGCCATCCCTGCCTACTCCCTGGAAGAAGAGAGGAAAATACCACCTGCGCCCCTGTCTCCTTCAGCTTGTCCCCCAGAGCCTCGAAATCCTTCATAATGTCAGGGTTGCCCCTGGCTGCGTCGTTCGTACCCACATGGACAACAACCATGGGGTACTGGTCTGCAGGTCGGATGTAGGCCGGGATCCTTTCTGTGATGTCCCTGACCTGAGCCCCAGGCATGAAGCAGACCTGTTGTGTCATGGGGTCGGGCCGGCAGATGGGACCTTCCAGTCCTCGTAGGATGGAGTCTCCAATGACGAGGACCCGGCATTTCTTCCTCCTGGTGTTTGCTCTCCGCCCATTCCCTGTCGTGTGGGGAGTGGCATCATCCCCGCCGGAGGCAATTCCACTGTCCTTCTCTGTCACAGCTGCCAGGGCGTCAAACCTGTTCCCCAGCTGAACCTGGGGAGTTTCCACTGCTCTAGGCTTAGCAGCTCTGGATTTGGGCACCTTCTTCCACTCCTGCATTGGATCCGTCTCCTGTGGGGGCTGTACAGTGGGCGACCAGGCCTGCAGAGAACAGAAATAGGCATCAATTTCATCCTCTGCATCCCTGATCCCCCTCAGCCTGCTCACCGCAGCCTGGAGCTCACTTACCTGCTCCTCCAGGGCCCTAAGTTGTGCACAGGAGGGACAGGCAAGGAGACCTCCAGGCCCCGCCCCCCAGGACCCCACCGAGCCCCCTCCACAAGTTAAAAGAGAGAACTTCACTTGGTGAGGAAAGTTAATGACAACAAAAATAAGTTCTTTATATAAGTTTGCCAGAATGTATATAAAGGGGAAGGTCCTGGAAAAGGTTATCAAAGAAGCCATCCTTAACAGACTAGCTGAAGGCAATATCCTGAGGGATACCCAGCATGGGTTTGTTGTGGTTAAGTCTTGCCTGACCAATCTAATTTCCTTTTATAACCAAGTGACTTATCACCTGGACAAGGGGGAAGAGACTGAAGTTGTATATCTTGACTTTAAAAAAGCCTTCAATCTGGTATCCCATGATCACCTCTTAGCTAAACTGGCTAACTGCGGCCTCGACCTCACCACAATCTGCTGGCTGGGGAACTGGCTCCGCACTAGGACCCAGAGGGTGGTGGTCAATGGGAGCCAATTGTCTTGGTGCGCTGTGACTAGTGGGGTCCCTCAAGGCTCTGTTCTAGGGCCTATGCTATTTAACATCTTCATCAATGATGTGGACATTGGTGTCAGAAGTGGACTAGCCGAGTTTGCCGACGACACCAAACTCTGGGGTAAAGCATCCACACCTGAGGACAGGAGGGTGATCCAGGTGGATCTTGACAGGCTCAGGAAATGTGTGGACGAGAACCTTATGGTGTTCAACACCAAAAAATGCAAGGTTCTCCACCTTGGGAGGAAAAACCTGCAGCATGCTTATAGGCTTGGCAGTGCTACGCTGGTTAGCACTACAGATGAAAGGGACTTGGGGGTCATGATAGACCACAAGATGA
>NW_017729032.1:122981599-122998627 GCF_001723915.1 Gavialis gangeticus | reverse complement strand
AATGGTCACAAACTCCACCGTGACCGATTCAGGCTGGACGTAAGAAAGAACTTCTTCACTGTCCGAGCCCCCACGGTTTGGAATAGACTGCCACCGGAGACAGTTCAAGCACCCACTTTGAACACCTTCAAGACACGTTTCGATGCAAATCTTGCTGGGATCCTGTGCTCCCTACTGACTTCCTGCCCCTGGGGCAGGGGGCTGGACTCAATCCTCTGGGGTCCCTTCCAGCACGAATGTCTATGAAATCATGACAGAATGGCAGGAGGTTTCCAGTGGAGCCCCACAAGGGTCCATCCTGGGCCCAGTGCTGTTTAAATTGTGTTCATTAATGTTTTGGATACCGGAATAGAGAGTTCCCTAAGCAAATTTGCAAGCAATTCAAAACTTGAAAGGATTGAAAACACAATGGAGGACAGAAGCAGAATCCAGAAAGATCCTGATAAGCCAGAAAGCTAGGCTAAAGCCAACAGAATGAATTTCATTACTGTAAGATACTACACTTTGGTAAGAATAACCAAACCACAAATACAAAATGGGCATGTCTACACATGTCTGGGAATGCACATTTGGTACTATGCAGTCATTTAGCAGTTGCTTTAGCCTGACTTGCTTTAGCAAGTAGTAAATGACTGCACAGTACCCCCTGGTACTGCACTATCCTGGTGGTGCATGGCTATTTTTAGATGCTGTGTCACCATAGCGATGAGCTACTGTGACATGGCTCATAACTATAGCAACATAGTATATGCATCACCATTTGTATCATTGCCATTGCTACATCGCCATAGTGACAAGATACATGCCAACACCATAGCATCTTGTGTAGATGTGCCCAGTGGCCTAAGTGGCAGAAGAGTACCAAGGATTCTTGGTAGATCACAGAACCAGGTGATATCTGCAGTATGATGCAGTTGCAAAAGAGGCTAAATTCAGTTTTCGGCTGCATCAGTAGGAATGTTAGGTGAAAGATGCAGGAGACTATAGTGTCTCTTTCCCTCATGATGATAAGGCCTCATGAAAAACAGATTACGGGCTCTGCATTTTAACAGGCTATGGAGAAATTAGAGATTCCAGAGGCAGCCAACAATAATGATAAAGGATGTAGAAAGCAAGCCATATGAGGAGAAATTGAAGGAAATAAGTATGTTCAGGTTATGGAAAAGGCAATTCAGAGGGGAGATGATTGTAGTCTTCAAATATCTGAATGGCTGCCACAAGAAGAGGCTAGCACCTTTTCTCTATCTCTGCAGAGAGTAGGACACGTAGCAATGGCTTGACATTGCAGCACAGTAGGTTTAGATTGGATACCAGGAAAAGCTTATTCACTGTTAGAACAGTCAGGCCCCTGAAAAGACCTCCTAGGGAAGTTGTAGAATCTCCTTAATTGGAGATATCCAAGAACAGGTTGGTTAAGCATTGGTTAAGGATGATCTAAACTAGCAATGCCTAAAGTGTGCCATGAAGAGCAACAGTTGGAAGCCCAAGAGCCCCCTACTCATGGATCACTGGGAGATCACGAGAGGATCTCTGTAGCCCTGGGGCAGGTGGATATTGGAGAGGACAATGCTCAGCAGAAGGAGAATGAATCGGAACTCTACAGTCTGCTTAATTACAAAGATTAAAGTGGTTGGGATAAGTTTATGAAAGAGGAAGGATGACAGATAGGGGTTGTGGTGAGTTGAATTGTTGACTGTCCCCAGGTTGCAGAACAGAATGGAGTTTATTCAGTTTTTTTCATGCTTCTGGGATTTGGTGGTTGCTGCATAGGGGCAGAAGGAATTTTTCCCTCCTCCTGTAACTGCAGGTATCCATACAGTTTTTTTTTTGCCTTCCTCAGAAGCATGCCTGATGTTTGCAGCCAACACTGGGGATTTTGACCGGGGTCTGCCATTGTTTCTACTAACTAAAGACCAGTGTTCTTGGTTAAAGGATGCTTCCCAACCACTCAGAGTCAGACCTATTGCTACATTTGGGATCAGGAAGGAATATTACCTTAAGGTCAGAGTGCTACAAACTAGAGGGGGGGGGGGGGGGGGCAGATTTGCATTCCTTTTGTAGGAGGGGGAATAGGTCTCTTCCTTGGATCTTAAAACACTTGCATTGGTGCCCTTGTCCCCCTGCTTTATCTGTGGCAAGTTAGGGTGTTCTTCATGATATCTTTGGGCTATGTGTCCTGTAGCTGTGTGACAGGGTTGTTGATGCAGTTTTAGGAAGGTTAGATATGTAGTTGTATGGGGTGATTTGGATACGGATATTCCTGCCCTAAGCAGGGGGTTGGACTAGATGACCTCCTGAGGTCCCTTCCAGCCCCAATTTTTCTGTAATTCTATGACGTTTTTTACCCCAGTCTTTACAGGCAAGGTTAGCCCAGTACAGTAGTTTGGGGGCAGCAGAGTTTTTGGGGAGAAGCTGAGCAGCCCTCAGTGGTAAAAGAACAGTTTAGGGATTATTTACAAAAGCTGGATGTGTAAAAGTCCATGCAATGCACCCAAGGGTGCTCAGAGTTAGCTGATGTGATTGCAGAGCCGCTGGCCATTATCTTTGAAAAGTCATGGCGATCAGGGGAAGTTTCAGATGATTGGAAAATGGTAAATATAGTGCTCTTCTTTAGGAAAGGGAAGAAGGATGATCCAGGGAACTATAGACCAGTCATCTTCACCTCAGTCTCTGGAAAATCAAAGAGCAGCTCCTTAAGCAATCCATTTCTAAGCACTTGAAGGAGGAGAACGTGATCAGGAACAGTCAGCATGTTCACCAAGGTCAAATCATGCCTGACCAATCTGATTGCCTTCTGTGATGAGATGACTGGTTCTATGGATGTGGGGAAAGCAGTGAGTGGATGTGATATACCTGGACTTTAGCAAGGCTTTTGATATGGTCTTCCGCAGCATTTCTTCAACCAAGCTAAGGAAGTATGCGTTGGTTGGATGAACGGACCGTAAGGTGAACAGAAACATGGCTAGATCGTTGGGCTCAGTGGGTAGTGATCAATGGCTTGGTTTAGCTGGTAGCTGGTATCCTTGGAAGTTTTAAGGCCTGGCTCAACAAAGAAAGCCCTGGCTGAAATTATACAGTTGGAGACGGTCCTGTTTTGAGCAGGGGGTTAGATTAGATGACCTCCTGAGGCCCCTTCCAACCCTACTTTTCTATGATTCTGTGATTCTATGACCTTATTTAGTTTCACAAAGGGGAGGGTTAGGTGACCAGATAAGCACCTATGTGAAAAGAAAGCAGAGGCCTCTTTGGTCTGGCAGATAAAGGCCTAACGTGATCCAAGAGATGAACACTGAAGGTAAAATAACTGAAACCGAAAATTACACACACTTTTTAAAATTGTGAGGGTAATTAACTATTGGGACAATTAATTTGGGAATGTGGTGGATTCTCCAGCATGCAAAGTCTTTAAATCACAACAAGGTACCTTTCTGAAAGATATAAAACTCATCTAGGCATTATTAGCTAATACAAGAATTAACTGGTGAAATTCTATATGCAACATTATGAAGGAAATCAGCCTACAACTCTTCTGGCTCTAAAATCAATGAAAAATACAAACAGACAATGGAAAATATACCAGTGCTCTGTGATACTTACTAGTTATTCTTGTTTAGTTAACAAGATATAAGAAGAGAAAGGAAGCTAGATCCTATAAAAATAAATAAATAAATAAATATATCTGCCATACATTTCTCATGAGATGGCAAATGCCTTGTTTCTACAATGAGATCTGCACAGCTGGATCCCTCGCACCTGTATTGAGGTGCAGAGAAGTGATTGCGGACCTGCATGAGCACTGGGATCTGCCTGTACAGATCCAGTCACAGGACTGGGGTTTAAGCCATTACTGTGTGATCAGATTCCCTTTGCCTTTATCCAGCACAATAGGATCACACACAAACACACGTGCACCTGTGTGTGTGTAGACTGAATAAATTAAGCTTTACCCAGTACAATGGGATCAACACACTTTCCTTGTCCATCAACACACATCTAACAGAATCCCTAAACTAGAAAACATTTCAGAAATGCACTTTTTGTCTCTGAATGTATTGTTTTATACCTGACCTTTGATTAAAAATAAATGAAAGCAAAGTCCTTTCCAGTTGTAACCCGATATGAAATATTTTATTTAAATATATGTATATTTTAAATGCTCATATTGAGTTACAATTGGAGATAACTGCTTTCATTACATACATATTATACATTCATATATGCAGACACATACATATTCTGGAGTTAAGAATACCCCTAGTGATTAGTGTCTGGCAACTGTATTTTTTCCAGTGCATTTCAAACCCCGCCCAAACTGTAAAGACAATCTAAAACATTTAAAACTAAATCAGTCTGTTCTTTGAACATGCAGAACTAATTCATGATGCATTCGTGTCAGAAACTGAGTTTATCAAAATTAAATGGCTGGCGTTGCTACTTGTTACAGATTACGGGCTAATTTGGAGGGTGTGTTACTGAACTCAGTCAACCAGCCGCAGAAGACAAGTGTGGCAGTGATAAAGGAGGTAGCCACTTGGAGCTTTGTGATGATGTCATTTGCCAGAACATAGTGGCGTGCCAGAACACAGGATGGGCCCACCCACACAGTGGTGTAATAAGTGTGTGGGGGAGGTATCATAAAAGGGCCAAGTTGCAGCCCAAGTTCAGACCCAAAGCTTCCTACTGCTCATTGTTCTCAAATGAACTTACTCTTGTTCTTTCTAGTGGTCTTCTGTTCTAAAATTCGTTGCAAAGATGACCTCCATTTAGGTCCTGCGTTGTAGCCACTATCGTGGCCATGAAAGGACAATTATAAAGGACTCTCCCCAGACATTCCTCAGTCAGTACATTTATGTTTCCAGAGACTCAAAAATCTACACTTTGTCATTTTTAATAGGGATAAGGCTTTAAAAAAAGGCTACTTTTTTAAAATGACACCTGCTACAAGTCTTCTTATCAATTGATGATCTTGAAGCTGCAGTTATAGGAAATTATGACACCTAGTGGCCAGTTGGAGGAATGGCCGTTTATTTCCACAATCCAATTATTCATTAGCAGGCTGTAATTAGAATTAGAGGGCATGTCTGCATGAGACATTATGCTGCTGTAGAGATGAACTCCACAGCTTGTCACTACAGGGACATAGTGTCAGTAGGCATGAACCGTAATGCTGATGCTACTGTGCAATAGCTCATTGCTACTGCGCATTAGGGTTGGAAATGACCCATGTGCCCCCAAGACCGCAGATAGGTACTGCACAATCATTTAGTACTTGCTAGTGCTTGCAAATACTAAATGACTGTTCAGTAATGACTGCACAGTCAGGTGCACATGTAGATGTGCCCAGTGATTATGTGTGTCTTCACACTTGAACAGTACTGCATGCATGATCATCCATCTGCCATCAGTACTATGATGAAGAGGTCTCAACTATTTACCAAAAGTCTATTGTTTTTTTTATTTATTTGATAATAACTTGTAAAGATAAACAACTGTGTCGCAAAGGAGACTTGGCAGACCCACATATTATCCAACTCAACAACAACAGAGACAGGACTAATAGATGCAGGGACATCCAAAAGTTTGTTCTGCAAGTTCACTTCTGGTTCATGTATATACAAGTAGGGAGATGGGCATTAACCTGCAAGTGAGCATACCTATCATCCTGATCTCCTTTGGAAAGAATGGATCCAATCCTTTAGGATGTTGAGAAACCTCAGCAGACAGGGCGGTCAGCACCTTGATAGAAGCTTTGAACACCTCTGATGTTGACTGCTTCCTTGTGATACCCGGGTCAGAACCCTGACTAAACTGGATCACAGGTCTTTCTGTATATCCTAATCAAAATATTGCTCTTAAACTCTCCCATTGAAGACCGTCCCCTCCACTTCCTCCTTTTCCTAAAGGATTAGAATAACTGGATAAGACAATGTCATTGAGGATATCTTGGATGAACCAATATAAAAAAATGAGCCTGGCTACTCCACATCCAATATCCTAATAATCATAGAATCTTCATAAAATGATAGAGAAGTAGGACTAGAAGGGACCTCCAGAGATCATCTAGTCCAGCCCCCTGCCTGAGGCAGGATCATCCCTATAGAAATCATCCGATACAAACCATAATCTAAAATCTGCATAAGACCTGATACAACAGACCTAACACCCTAACCTTGCACAGGTAAATCAGGGGAACCACAGCAGCCAATGTCCTGTTTCTATGAAATGTTGCTATATGCTCAAGAGATCATGCTCCCAGCTATAGAGGAAGGCAACAACCCTCACAGTCCATACCAATCTGAGGATGTAGTAAAATTCCTTCATGACCCCAGATATAGAGATCAACCTGACCCTGAGCAGAGGGGCAAGAACTTCTATACAGGAACCTCCGGCTTTGGTCCCAGCAGGAGCACCTGGCTGCAGACAAAGTCCCCAGCCTTGGCTGCAGTCAACACCAATGCCTCTGAGAAGGCTTAAAAACACCCTGAAATACAAAACCAGAAAAAAGTGGGGAGGGGGCAACCAGCAAAGCCCAAAAGCATAGGTAATACCCATGGTGGATCATAGGCATAGCTATGCCTAGATCATCCCCAACCAGTGGCGGTTCAACCTGTTCTCAAACACCTCCAGTGATGGAGAATCCACAACTTCCCTAACCAGTCTATTCCACTGCCTCACTATTCTCAAGTGAAGAAGTTTTTTCCAGATATCCAATCTAAACCTACTTTGCTTCAACTTCAAGCCATTGGTCCGCATCCTTCTCTTGGCAGCAAGAGAGAAAAGGTGCTTTTCATCTTCTTTATGGCAGCCCTTCAAGTATTTGAAGACTTCTATCATGTTCCCTCTTAAGCAACTCTTCTGTAAGATGAACATGTCTAGTTCTTTCAGCCTCTCATCATATGACTTGTTTTCTAAGCCCTTGGGCATCTTCTTTGTTCATCTCTGGTCCCTCTCCAACTTCTCCACTTCCTTTTTAAAATGTTGAGCCCAGAACTGCACAAAGTACTCCAGACGAGGCCTTACCAATGTTGAGTACAGAAGTACTATCATTTCCTGTATCTTGCACTTAATGCTTCTATTGATGCATCCCAAAACTGCATTCACCTTTTGTGTGGCTGCATCTCACTGCAGACACATTGAGTCTGCTCTGTCAAGACTCCCAAATTCTTTTTCATAGAGCTGCCATCCAGCCAGGTGTCCCTCATTTTGTATCTGTTTTTTATTATTCCTCTTGATATATAGCATGATGCATTTGTCCATGTTGAACTTCATCCTGTTAGCTCTAGCCCAGTTTTCCAATCTGCTGAGATCCCTTCTGATTAGCTCTTGCACCGTGCAATGCATTCACAATCCTTCCTAGTTTCATGTTATCCCCAAACTTGCTCAAGAAGCTTTCTATCATCTAAATCATTAAACTTGTTGAACAGCACTGGACAGACCCCCGTGGGACTCTACTCAAAACCTCCTGTCATTAACAATTGCCCTTTGCTTGAGCCAGTTATCTCTCCACCTTGTAGTAGTTTTATCTAGTCCATGTTTCTTCAATCTGTTAATGAGAAGGTCATGCGGGACCTTGACAAAAGCCCTGCTGAAGTCCAGATGCACTATATCTACAGAATTTTCTTCATCCACTCAAGTAGTTACTTTGTCAAAATAACTACTAAATCACCCGTCTACAGTGCAAATATGACTTCCTTAACTCCCCACCACTGAACAGGACTTCAAAAGTCTCTCACCAGAAGTGAAATAGTAATTATCCAGTCATCAACTTTGGAGTTCAGTTTTTAGTTTTAATAGAGTTTATTAGAAAGGATTTAGCAGATCAATGCAATTCCATGAGAAAATATCTTGGGCAAAAGGGTTTCATTCATATAGAGCTCCCTAATTTTGGCACAGACCAGCTATTTCCTTCACTGTGGCAAAATAAAAAAAAAATTATAAAAAGTGATCATATAACTACTGGTCTTATCATTAAGAATACCAGACTGTAGCCTGTAAGGCAGTGTGTCCCCTGACCTGTGTGGTGAGTTTAGCTATGCTTGATATGCCTGATGACTAGAAGGTCCTGGTGATGGTGAGCTTTTCACCTTGGAGGGAGGGGTGACCCACTTATGGGCTTGAGCATGTGCAGAAGGACCACACAGAAGGTGGGAAAGCCTATGAGGTGAGTTACGAGGATGTGTTGTGTGCAGGATCGCATGCTGTATGAAAGGGCCATGAAGGTTGTGTGCACAAGAGAGTGTTTGGCTGTCTTAGTGACCAGCAGGTGCCAGTGAAGGTGGGTTATAAAAGGGGCCAGATAAAGAGGATGAAGCTATCTGTGAAGCTGAGCAGTGTATGACTGAAGCATGGGTAGAGGGCCTGGCAGGCGAAAGGCCAGTGTGATTCCTTGTATGACTGAGGTGATGGGAGATCGGAGGCTTATTGAACCTGAGTGAGTTAATGAATGCAGAGTGGGTGAGGGCCTGGGAGGCCAATATCTCCCCTGTTTCCTCGGTGTTTCCCTGATCACATGGTTTAGTGAGGGAGTAACATGTCATGAGTGTGTGTGAGTGCCATCAGCCTCACAGCAAAGTTGTTCTCTAATGCCTGTGCTGTGGATTGTTTTACTGATATCCATTGAATTGCCTTGCTGTATGTATTGTAGTTTTCTTGTTATTGATTTATTGCTTGTTGTTGTTGAACATAGTTAATTATTACCTCCACCTCCTTGTGTTGTCATCTGGTGTTGCCCAATTACCTTTCTATATGCTGCTAGTCAGAGCCAGGCTGCAGGCTGGTGAGAGCCAGGCCCGCATCCCATTCACTTGCTGGGTGACTGCAGTAATTACCTTAATTAGCTAATTGGTCAGATTCTGCTTCAAGACACTCTCTTGTCCTTCTAGTCATGCAACTGCCATTCCTAGCAAATACACACTTGTTCATGAAGCCTGCCACAGTCGGGGTTTTTTTTTTGTTTCCATCCAGGTGCTTTTAAGTGAAATATTAGAAGAAAAGAAGAAATTTCCCAAATACAGTTTTGACCAATGCAAAATATTCTTATTCTGAGAGAACCTGTGGATGGATTAAAAGTAAAACGTAATGATTTCTAAGGGTGCTTGTACACGTGGCAGGGTTTAATCCTCATTAAATTAAATAAGTTTATTAAAATTTAAAATGACTTATTTTAAACAGATGCATCAGTGTTTACAGGTGACAGCCTTTAAATTGAGTTAAGCTCAGTGTGCAATTCACATATCTCTCTGGTACTCAGTTACAGCAGAGAGAGCCAGTGAACCAGTAATCCCCTCACTCCTGAAATACATCCCCCCAAAGCCATAGCTGGCCATAGAGATCCCCACACCCAGCTGCGTTCCTGCCCTCCCCACACCTCCAAACCGCATGGACTTCCACGCCAATCTGCCTATGCAAGAAAACACACCACATCTGGATGAAACTGTATAAATCGAAACCTTTATTTTAACTATCTTGTTTGTTTTTCCATGAGATGATTATTATGTTCCTTAAAAAGAAAAAAAAAAATTATAAAACACAGTTAAAAATAAATAGCTCTTAAAAAATAAATACCTTTTAAGAAAAATAAATAACTTTTAAAAATAAAAAGCTTTTGTCTTAAAAAAGCAAAAGCACCCAGTATAAACATAGTAAAAAAATAGTCTCAAAATATATAATTATCTATTTTTCCTGATATAATTTTTAATAAATAAATAACTACATATAACCAGGAAAAAATCTATTCTTTACATTCTATTCTATATACTATTCTATCTATCTTTATACTGTACTCTATATCTATATCTATATACTATATTTTTTCTAGTATAGTCTATTTTTATTCTTTTATTACACTTTTTTATTTCTGTTCCATAATGTATTCTGTAATCTTCCATCTTCTGTAATCTGCCTATCTTCTAGCAGTGTCTTCATTTTTCATTCTGGTCTTTTACTTCTGCTCTTCAAAGAGTCCTGCAAGGGAAGAAACAGCAAGCCTATGAACTGCACTTCATCAGCCTCCTAGGTACAGAAACTCACGGACTCAGTATAAACATTGTAGTGTGTCGTAATTCCAACTTGCTGGACATCTGACTTCCCAGGTACCTCTGCACTTCTATGTGTGCTGCTACACCCCCTTCCCCCCCATCCCAGCCTGTCCCTCACCTTATGACACCTCCATTTCCTTTTTCACTGGCTGGCTTTCTTGCCTGTATTGCATGCCACCCTCTGGCTTCTGTACTATTCCTTCCATCCAGAAACAGTGCACACACCAACTGCAGGTGCTTCCTCAGCCTGATGAAGGGTTTTTCAACTTGAAAGCTTGCTAAGAGAGATTTTTCCAGCTATTCAGTTGGTCTACTAAAAGATATCAGATTGACCCAAAGAACCTTGTCTGCCAGTGCCATGTCCTTAGACCAAGACGGCTACAACCTACACCCCTAACACCTGTCCCTGGACAGCTGACCAGAAGGGTGCAGGGCCCCGGGCACATCTAAGCCTCAGGGCTGGGGCTGGCAGTGAGAGTTCTTTGGCAGCTGCTGGAGAAGATGCTCCTGCAAGAAAGGAAAGAAAGGCTCTGTGAGAGTTTGGCTGCCTGAGATGCTACTGTGCTGCTTACTTATCTGTTGTTATTTGAAGTAGTGGACAGGGATGAGGCTGTAGGGAAGGAGGAGACCTCATTGGGGCACACTACTATGTCATGTAGAGGCCCCAGCACCAGTGAGGGCATGCCATAACACACACCCAAAGTCACACATCATGAGTTTTGCTTGTCAGCAGCTTGAGGTGCAGTTTCCCAGAAACCACTGCACCTGTCTCCTTGAACTTTGGCAGGCTTTGTGGCCTCAGCAGGGGATACCATGCCTGCAGTTTTCACCACCCTGTACCTTGGCACTTACAAGTGACATGAGTTTTGCTTTCAAGACTTTGAGGTGCAGTTTCCCAGAAACCCCTACATATATCTCCTTGAAACTTGACAGGCTTTGTGACCTCAGTAGGGGCTACCATCCTTGCTGTTTTAATTGAAATCAGGCAAAAAATGACCAAGTTATAGGCAGTTTTTTTATTCCCAATTATAGTCTATGGGTGACATGTTGAAATGGTTTTGCTGTTTCAACAAAATGAAATGGAACATTGCTTCAGAACAAAATGAAACATTGAAATGAAACACTGTCCCTTCAAAATGGTGAAATGGAAGTCAAAATGAAACGGTGCTGTTTCACACAGCCCCCACCACCTTCTGCCATGGCTGGAGCAGAGCTGAGCAGGGCCAGGGCAAATGTGGGCTGCCTGCTGTGGGTTTGGGCCTCCCCACCCAACTGCCTTTCCCCTGGGAGTCCCATGCTGGCTGCATGCCCCACGCCTGCTCAGCAGCAGCGGGGGGCACAACTCCACACTGCTAAAACCTCCACAGCTGCTGAGCGGGCAGGGGGTGCATTGTCATGGTGGTGCAGCAAGCGTGGGGCTCCCGGGGACAGGGCAGCAGGGTAGGGAGCCTCAAGCCTGCAGCAGGCATTTTGCATCCTCTGCTGCCCCATGCACAAATCTGGGGGGACACATCTGCCCCCAAGCTGAGCTGCCTGTGGCTCCATCCTGCTCCATGCCCTGGCCCCACACACCACCCTGACTGGGCAGTAGGGCTGTGCGAGGCTTCGGACTGTGCTTTGGATCCTGAGAAGATTCAGATGCTTTGGGTGCCAAAGCAGCATGTCTGGATCAAAGTGCTGGCCTCTATAGGCTTTCTGAAGTGGTTTGGAGCCTCCAAACTGCTTCAGAGAAGCTTTGGAGCCGCTTCGGAGATTCGGCCATAGTGTACAATGGGGAATCAATGAAATATATATAACGTTGGTTTTTTTGTATGATGTGAATGAAACTTGCAGGGATGGTAGCCTCTGCTGAGAGCATGAAGCCTGCCAAGTTTCAAGAAGTACGTGCAAGGTTTGGGAGGAACTGCACCCCAAATCTGTGAAAGCAAAACCCATGTCACGTGTATGTGTTAAGCCACAGTGGGGTCAAAACTGGAGGGATGGTAGCCCCTGCTGAGGCCACAAAGCCTGCCAGATTTCAAGGTGATAGGTGCAGGGGTTTGGGGGGAACTGCACCTTAAGCTGCTGACAGGAAAAACTCATGACATAAATGACCCTGTGTGTGTTAAGGTGCAGTGGGCTGAAAACTGCAGGAGTGGTGGCCCCTGCTGAGGCCACGAAGCCTGCCAAGTTTCAAGGAGATAAGTGCAGGGGTTTGGGGGAAACTGCACGTCAAGCTGCGGACAAGCAAAACTCGTGACGTGTGTGACACTGTGTGTGTTAAGATGCAGCAGGGTGAAAACTGTGGGCCTGCTCACCCCTGCTGAGGCCACGAAGCCTGCCAGCTGTTGAGGAGATCAGTGAAGGGCTTCTGGGTTCTGGGGCCCTGCACCCCTAGCTACTGACAGGCAAAACTCGTGACATGGGTGCTTGTGCAACTGACTGTCTCTGTCTTGGGGCAGTTGATTGTCTGTATTGATTATTTCCTCTCCTTAGTCTGTGGTTTTGTAAATGTTAATCATTGCTAATTAACTCATTATCTAGTAGCTACTAGTATTGAGCTGGTCCCTGAGTGAATCATGATTGATTGGTAACTGGTAACACAGTAGCTTAGCAACCAGGCCTGCAGTTGTCCCATTCCCTCCCCCACCCCGTGCCCCAAGATGGACACAGTTAATATCAATTTTCTCCATCGTCCAACCTATGGAAGCAATGGTATCTTTAATTAGTGTTTAATTTATTTAGTACATATTTTACAGTTTCCTTTGTATATATTCTTTAAATACTGCCAGCATAAAGATTGATAATTGAATATATTTTAATGGAGAAGTTTAGTCTAAATAGCTTGCCACAGTAGAGTACAATACATTTTTTAGAAGGCAGCAATAAATCAAACAAAAGGTTTAACCATTAGTAGCACCAATGCTACTTATGTATAATTAATACAAAATTGCCACCGAATAAAACTGTCAATTAATGTTTAAATTGGATTCACATGTGCATATTATGCAGATCACTCATTACCTCTGTGCCCTAATTTATCACTCAGTACCAGTTCCATAAATCAAAATGCTTAGAGCCCTATCTTTTGCAGTAGATAAGTAGTATGAATATAAACCCTGAATGCACCTCTTCCAGATATCAATACTCTGTTTCGAAAGCATTTAGCACCTATACTCTTGTTCAAAGTGGGAATGCTATGGTTTAGTTTCCTGTGTGATATAAGAAAAATATTATTAAAGCAAAAAGAAGCAAAAGAAAATATCACTCACCTTTCTGAGAAGTAATGAGATTTATATTATTCTATACTTACACTTCACGGATAAAGGAACACAAAAGCATGAGACATGACAGTGCATTCATTATTTAGGGATCCAAGAGTAACAATGCTTGAAAAAGCATGGAAGATAAAACACATTATATTCTTCCAGTTCATTACTACAAGCAGAGAGCATAATGTTTAAAAAAGTCTATGATAATGAAAATCAAGGAGTGTACACCACGCACCCAAATGTTTTCCCAGGTGGGGAATGCAGAAGCTTGGGCTTCCCAAAGGGACAGTCATCACTGAGCAGTAGAAGGGCACCCACAACACTAGTACATATTTCTCAAATCTTTTTTATGAAATAAAGCTTTCCAAAAAAATGCTGTCAATTTTAGAGTGGCTGTGGAAGGGTTAACACTGGACTGTACAGGGACAGAGAACCTGGTAGCCGCCTTGTAGCATGGTGCAGTCATGAAAAAGCCAGCTCTAGGTCACGACTCTGGAAAAGTTTTTTCTACGTTCTACCTTCTAAAAACAAGGTGTGTATCTTATCTGGGGGTGTGAGTATGCAAGAAACTGTGGTGCTTGTAGCTGATCTTGCTCACTCTAACAGCAAGCAGCAGACATGACTTTGAAGGCTCCTTACAACATGCCCTCATCAAAGGTCCATTCCATCACAAGGGAATAACTCACCACAAAATGATACTCTATTACAGCAGGTCAGAAGAGTTCATCATACCGTGCCATTAGAGGCACATACAAGATCTAGATGTATGACTAGCGTGTAAATGAAAGAGGTGATAGCCTGTGCCTACCTCGAGAGCAGTTTTGAATAATTGCTACAGAACATGTTTTCATCAGACAAGGTATACATCAAACCACAAGCACTGCATTTGCAGAGATATTCATAGAAAGGAGCAACAAGTTATTTCCCCCTGTAGAACACCCCCCTCCCAAGTCAAAAGTGATACAATATGTACTATCAGATACAATATGTGATACAATATGTACTATGTTATTCCAGAAACTTCCCTAATCAACACCAGAGCTGTGACAGCCATTATCAGATACAGCACAAAGGAGGGCATTGCTGAATCACAGCCAGAAAATACTTGCCCACTTTGTGTCTGAACTTGTGCTGACCACAGGCATGTGATCTAAGACATGCAACTATGCATAAAAGCCAAGACATGGAACATTTTATTTAAATGGTTATTGCTGTTCCTTTCATGATTTTTTTTCTCCAGGAGGCTCTTGAGGCTTTAGATATTAGTTCCTGAAGCATCATGCTTACTAAATACCTAGGACACTGAAAAATTCAATCTGCCATTGTTCCCCCAAACCTCCCTTGATATATTCCTCACTGGTTTGGCAGACTGTATGAATCCAGTCACTGATTTATAGAATGTGGCTTAATGCTAGTCTGATTTATCGAGTCAAGCAAGGGAACTGGACTTAGTTTCCAGTTTTATTGAAAGGTGAAACTGATGTATTTGCTGTGTTACAGTAGTTCTCATTAATAATAATCTTTTAATAAATAACTATCATCCTTAATAGAAAAACTCCCAATATTTCTCCCTCTTTCTTACACCACTTGCTGTGACCCTTTTGTATGGCTGGATTTTTGTATTTACTGCTTCAGCCAAATTCTTGCAGAGAGCCTGGTGGTCCCTGAACACAATTCCAGATTCAGAGGACAAACCCTGAGACAGCAGCTAAGTTAGAGAGGAAATATGTATTTTCAGGCAAGATTATTTGTGTTAGTTTAAAGAAACAGCAAAGAACAGTGTAAAGTCTCCATAGAGAAAGAGCATGGTCACTTTAACTTTCTATACTTGACCTGAACCACAATGGTCATTGGCTTTTGCACCAGACTTTCAAAGGTGGAGTAGACAGAAAATGAATGCCATCTCTTTTCTGTTACACAGTGATATTCATCATGCATTCCACAGTTATAGCGAACACAGACACAATTTTACCAAAAATAAAGATGAGTTAACCTAGTAGTTTTCAGAGAAACCTTGTCTGTGGAAACCAGTTGCCAGTGAAGATGTCTTGTTTTTGTTTTACTTGTATACGATAACATACGTAAATAATATAGGCAGATTTTTCATCCCCCACATGCAAGGAATATGTCTCACACCAGGAAAATCCAGAGACTCCTCCCTAATATTCCTGGATAACTGATCAGTAGTAGTAGCCCAATTCTCCTAGCACCTGAAAAAGGCATATATTAAAAACTGAAATAGTAAAACACAATTGGCATATGCAGCAAAATTCTCCTGTGTTTGCATAGCCGAGGAGTGTGTGTAAAATGTCTTGGTTTTAATAGGTGACATGATAGAACGATACAATGGACTCCAAATCTGAGGAAGGAATAATTTAATATCAACATCCTTTAAGAATTACAATCTTTGTTACTACAGAAAGCACATAGGAAATTATCTGCTATCTGCCAGTGTATTCCGTAAATCTGCAGCTTTTACCCAGTAAATTACAACTGTAATCCTGCCTGTACAAATCCAATAGCACACAAATATACCACAGTACTCATCCAAGAATAAAGTCCCCATCATTCTGAAAAAAACCCAACCACCCACTAACCCACACATAAGTATGTCCCTCAGTACATCAAAGAAGAAAGCAGGGCCTTAATTAGTCAGTCAGTTAATGAAGCATAGCTCAAAATCCAGATTAGTCTACTTTATGTGTGCTGGTTCTACAAGTTGAACCGGAATATAAAATGGTAGAATTTTATGACTTATCTACCTAGGATTTTTTTCCCCCAGGAGAGAAGGTTTTTTTTCATTCTTATTATACTGGCAAAACAATACTAAAAAGGTGCATTCCCACTGCTTTGTTTATGCCAGTTTAATATGCTAGCCTTGGAAGTCACTGTGTCCTCACAGTTCTTAGCTTTTTCAAAATAGGCACTCTTGGCACTATGGGTGTATATACAGCACTGGGCAATGTTGCACCATGAAGAGCAAGTCATGCTGGCATTCTTCTTGTCACACATGTGTGACCGTCACAAACATGCTACAAGGCAGAGGCTACAGGGATTGTGGCAGTTGGATGTCAAACTCAGAAACTCCCAAGTTTCATTTTCTGGTATTCCATCATTCATTTGATTTTTAGCAACAGCCACTGAAGTCAGCAGACATGACTGATTGTACATAGCGATCAGACTAACAATGGCTTAGGGCTTAGCCACAGAGCTGAGGATGTAAGGAATACTTCTCTGCTCCATTCACTCCCCACGTGGGCCAGAAGCAATTGCAGTCTCTGTGCCTGGGGAAGGAAGGGCTAGACACATGGAAGTCCCTGTGGCTCTACCAAACAGAAGACTACAACATCCCATGGGATGATACAATACACACAACCACTGTGGGCACATGTACACACGACGCTACATTGCCATAGAAACACGCTATGGCAACATAGAGTCCACAGGCAAAATCGGTGATGCCACAGAAGTGCGCATGGTGCAGTACCAGCTGTTACTGTGTCATTTAGGAAGTACTAAATGACGATGTGGAAGCAACGGTGCTCTGGGAAGGGCTAAATCTTCTAAATCAGCATGACTACTCCTGGTGGCCCTGGACCTATTTGTTCACCACTGCTACTTGCTCAGGACTAAGATAAATAGCATAATCTGGACCAAAGCAAGCAAGAAGATATCTTTTATAACCATACTTCCGTACCATACGTCCTTTTTCAAATATATTGGGAGGATGAAGAAGGTGC
>NW_017729032.1:122979951-122981588 GCF_001723915.1 Gavialis gangeticus | reverse complement strand
GGTCCCTTCCGACCCTTAATCTATGAATCTATGAATCATCAAGATTGAGCTCTTTTTAGATCAGACTAAACTCTGCCAGACCTAGGAAAGAGATGGTTAGCTGTGCTAATCTGAAATCAGGCTGGAGGCAGGGCAAGGTGGCACCTTGGAGACTAATTTGTTCAGAGGCATGAGTTTTTGTAATCAACAACCTACTAAATCAGATGCTAAAAGAAACAACTACAGTCTCTCAGTTCAGGAAGGGAAAAGATGCCAGCAGCAACAAAGCAGGTTGTTGCCTACAAAAGCTCCTACCTCCGTGAACGAGTTAGTCACTCAGGTGCCACCCTGCCCTACTTTTTGCCAGCCGTAGAAAGAAAGATTCTGGGACTCAAGAGATTTGGGCTTAACTCCTTGTATAAAAAGGGGCAACTCTGTTTCCATGTACTTCTGTTTCCCCATCCATAAACCTACTTAATTTTTTTTCCTGGGACATCAAGGAGAGATATGTGAATGTTTTGAGATTCTCAGAGAAAACTATAGATCTGCAAAATATTATCATTTACCAAACATAAAAGACAAACTGGTAAAGGTCCACAGAAGACTTAAACAATTAATAAGTCAAATTTCCTTCAGTTCTCACTGACAGCCTGATACTGTCATAAGGACATCAAGAGTTTCTTGTTGCTTAGTGGAATTAAATTACTCCTTCCCCCAGTGACCATGGTTAGATGGTTAAAGCAGTAAGTCCCACACTAATTTATTTGTTCATTCAGTGCCATTCAGCTCCCCATAGAAGGTACAAAATTAAGAATTGTCAGCTTCCATAATGGACTGACCTTTTCAGACTGAAAAGTTCAAAACCTGGCCCATTGGATCCAAAAGTAAATCTGCGAAGAGCAGCTGCAATCCTCAGAGAGTCAATGTAAATGTTCCAACAGGTAAATAATCACTCAGAGAGCTTGGGAATAATATCCTGCAAGTTGAGCAAGAAGACGAGACGTCATGTGTAGAGTAAATTAAAAAGGAAATGCCATTTCAGTGATATAGCCTGAGGAAAAACAACTCCCATTATTTCAGTTATCTTCCAAATCAAATCTAAAAAACAGGAAGTAATCATGTTTGTAATAGACACTAACTTATTTCTTTCTGGTACATTATTAACAAGGCCTTTTTATTAGTGCTTGTCTTAATTATTTGTATTTCAAGAATAATTTTAGCCCTCAGTCACAGCCGGAGTCCCACTGCGCTTGCTAAGCAGAGAAAAAACACACTATAACAGGGGTTGTTAACTGGGGTATGTGTACCCCTGGGGTACTTGGGAAGGCCACAGAAATGTGGCTAAATTTAAAATCATTGGGCATATCCCCACATGCAGGGTTACTCTTCGCAGCAAAAAACCACACTTCTTTGGGAAGTACTAAAAGATGGGACAGTAATAGCCCATACTGTGCCATGCCAGCCACATAGGTTTTTTTGGCTGCTACATTGCCTTAGTAATGCACTATAATGTTGGAGCATGTTGCCATGGTGACACAGTTGGGGCATCACTGTTTTTGGCAATGGACACTATGGCACCATGATGCATCACTATGGCACTGTAGCATCTTGTGTATACTAGTTTCCACACCCAGTTTGTACTACATGTAAGTATAAAC
>NW_017729032.1:122966886-122974951 GCF_001723915.1 Gavialis gangeticus | reverse complement strand
ATCACTATGGCACTGTAGCATCTTGTGTATACTAGTTTCCACACCCAGTTTGTACTACATGTAAGTATAAACCAAAGTGCTGCTCAAAAGTGTGTTTATGGAGTACCTGTGCTAAAACTTCAAGCAGTTTCACAAAAAGGTAAGATGCATCAATTCTGGATGAACTAAGTGCATGGGTACTATATGCAAATTGCTACAGCCATGTTTATTTCAAGGTTATTGTTTTCAAATTTGCTCCTCACTTCCATGTGCTCAGGGAGAGCAGGGTCTGACAGTAAGCTGAGCGGGAAGGGGCTGCTAGGTGAAAAAGTTGGGCAGCGGGGAAGCAGAGAGCAAAAGAGCTACCTGACCCCTCAGATTTGTTTTCCCTGCTGTAACAGTGGGAGGAGGACAAATTCAAGGCAAACCTCCAGTACTTAGATTCTATACCTGGAAAATTATAACAAATTTATACATTTTCTATATACAGAATCTAGTTATTAGAGAGATGTCTTATAATCAGGGTCATCTGCTATTGGAATTAATGTGGTACTCTGCGTTTTGAGGGACTTCTGGTGCTTGTACAAACTGGCTCCCCTTGTGAGTAAATTACTGCATATTTTTACAGAATAAGTATAGTACAGGCAATTTAATTCATACCTTCTCTCATCTCTCAGGCTTAATTTGGAGGGAACTTCCCCCTAAAGAGATAGAAATATGGTGTAGTCATCAGGCCTAGACACTCTTAGTGCTCTGCTGAGTCTATTGACAAACAAGCAAGTCAGTTTTAATGGAGGGTTTTGTGATATTAATACCTCTTCATTGAGAACTGAACTGAGACCCGCAGTTCATTTTACATGCACCAATAAATATCAGATGAACTGTCCATTGAGTCAAATCCAAACCACTGATCTAGAAGTTTATGGCTTCGGGGCTCTAGATTCCCACTGACTTCAGGATTCCAGAATTTCCATTGACTTCAAAGGAACAAGAATTTCTCGTAATATCGCCTTAATGAGACTCAGAACTGTAAAGACTTTGCTCTGGGATGTACATTTTTAAGCAGAATCTACCAGTGTAAGCTATTTATTTACAAACTTGGCTTGAAAACACCTTGGCAATACTACCATATTATTTATAGGGTAGGCAAAGCATCAAGATATTAAAGCTGCGGTATGAGATATTTCCAGTTTCAAAAGTGGCTCGTAAATAAGAAGTGAGGTCTTATATTTTAGGAAGTGTTAAGGTTCTTGTCCTTGAGTCCTACAAGAAACTAAATAATAATAATAATAAAAAGAAAAATACACCCCACAGGACAGTTGAAATCTATACAACTGATTCTTCACTAGCTCCAATTTTAAATTGGGCTAACACCACCTAGCTGGCTGAGGAGAAAAGGAGGCAGCTGCCAAAAGTGGGATATGAAGTTGACACCTGCCCTGCTTGGGAAGATCCTCTTCTGTGAAAGGGGGCAGAGAAAGAGGAAGGCATCATCCAGAGGGACCAACTATATTCTGTAGAGCATCTTCCTCTTTCTTCCTCTGAACTTCATCCTCCCTTTCACTAGTAACTGTCATCAAGCTCAGAGATGGCCAGTTCACTTTCAGCATTCCTATCCTTTTACTTTGGCACCCAGAAAGAAAAAGAGGCCCTAATTCTGATTCTGGACTCTGGTACCACAGCCCCCACCACTTAAAAAATACCCCTGCATTAATAGCCATTTATAACAGGTAAATAGCAGTAACCATCCCAATAGGTGCCTATGATAAAGACATCACTTATGCCATGTTGAATGTGCCAGCTATTTTGTGCAGACACCACTGTTCTGATGCATTTCATTGCTAACATCAGATGCAAAACTGATCTTTTCATCACTTCCATTGCTAATACCTGTTGTAGTTTCACTGCCCAGTTCATGTAGTTCCAATTTATATGGCCATTAACCCAACAAGGTACTGAAATAAAATAAATCATCATTATATTTTTTATAGCAGCTGCTGGGGTGACAAGTGCTTTTTTGAACTTGCAGACCAAAGCATAATTACAGAAGTTTTACAGAATCAAATCCACCCCCTCTTTTTGACATACAGCTCAGCTGTGCTGCCTACCCTATGCAAATAACTATGTGGTTATAGAGGTATGTTCCTGCTGCAATAGGTCAGCATAACTGGATTCATTTGAATTGGTATGGGACATTTACAGAATTTCATATATTTTCCACATATGGATTCCCACTGTGTTATATTTTGTCATAATCATTTTCTTTGTGCCTTATCTGCTGTGAGCGATCAGAAATCCTCTGTCCCATCTGATCCCTGATTTAAGATTCTGACCTTTTCAGTATTCTGTAACTTGACTGCTGGCTTATCTCCTTTGTTTATAGCTTTATAGCAGAGATAGAAAAAGGGGAGGGGAAGTTGCACCCTTGGAGGGAAAGCTAACAACACAAATTTTCAATTTGTGTGTGAAAGAAGAAAAGCAAAGTAGTTACAGAAAGACTCCCTGAACATAGGCAAGAAGGAGACTATATGCTCTTCCACTGACATGCTCTGATTAAATGATATAACAACATGAACAGCAGCAAAAAACAAACAAACAACCCAAAATAAAACCAAAACAAAAAGCAAAAAAAAAAAGACTCTCCCCCCCCAAACCAATTTTGCTGTCTGGTTTATGGCATTCTTTTGCATTTTTAAAAACTTGTTTATAAGCCTAAATATCACAGGATTTTCCAGCTATATGGCAAAGGAGTGAAACAGGAGTAAGTTAGGATATCCCATATTTTAAAAGACTCTAGAGGGGACACAGGGAACTCCAAGCCAGTGAGCCTAACTTCTGTTCCTGGAAAACTGAGAGAAACAATAATAAAAAAGAACAGTTCAAAGTATGCAAGTATATTTATCACATGGATAAATATACTTGCATAAATCATGCCTTACCAGCCTACTAGACTTCGAAAAGCTTTTGACAACATCCCCCATCAGAAGAGAATAAAGGGAACATATACCTATGGATCAGAAATCCCCTTCAGACTCAACCCAGACTGTGGTGGGGTCTGGGCCAAGGACATCCCAGAAGGTAAGGTAGAATTCTGCTGTTTACTGAAGGGGGCCAGTCTAATGTCAGAGGCATGAACTTGGGCCACGTTCACTACTGAGATGTAAATTCTATCCAAATAGGAGTGGCACACCTGCTCCTCTTCCACCCTGATGAAGGTGAAGATGGTGGTGTCATCAGGGTGGCCACGAAGGAGTGCTCTGAGAGAACACCACTGAGGACAGCAGCAGTAGTCTGACTCCACCCCCTGCCTGTAAGGTCCTGTGCCTCAAGGGTGATGTTGAAGTTCCCACCAAGGACCAGGCACACATAAAGGTTGAGGGTACTGTGTAGGTGCTCCCCCTGCCAGTAGAACCAGGCCATCTCTATGACATGCATGGTGGTATGGATGTTTAGCAGGTTCAGGATGAGTCCCTGTGCCTGGACCTGGAGATGGAGCAAATGGCCCAGGACCACCTCAGTGGCGTGGAGGATTTCTGGCTGAAGGCCACATGATATCTTCGTGAGGTGGCTGAAATACACTCTGTCTCCCTAGTTCAGCTGCAAGCTGACTTCAGCAGCTGGAGTTTTTCATAGATTCATAGATTAAGGGTCGGAAGGGACCTAGTAGATCTTCTAGCCCAACCCCCTGCCAGGGCGGGAGAACAACAAAAAACCCCAAAAAGAGAAACGGGACTCAAATGGTCCAGCCAAGTAGGCATCTAGCCTCTTCTTAAAGACCCCCAGGGTAGGGGCCAGCACCACTTCCCTTGGAAGTTGGTTCCAGCTCCTAGCCGCCCTAACTGTGAAGTAGTTTTTGCGGATGTCCAATCTATACCTCCTCTCCATCAACTTGTGCCCATTGTTCCTTGTTATGCCAGCGGGCGCTAGGGGAAACAGCGTCTCCCCCAAACCCTTCTGGTCCCCCCTAGTGAGTTTATAGACGGTCACCAGGTCCCCCCTCAGCCTTCTCTTGTGGAGGCTGAATAGGTTCAGGTCCCGCAGTCTCTCACTGTAGGGTCTGCCCTGTTGTCCCCGGATCATGCGGGTGGCCCTCCTCTGGACCCTCTCCATGTTGTCCACATCCCTCTTGAAATGGGGCGCACAGAACTGGACACAATACTCCAGCTGTGGCCTGACCAGTGTCGCATAGAGGGGGAGGATCACCTCTTTGGCTCTACTCGAGATGCACCTGTGGATGCACGACAAGGTCCGGTTAGCCCTGCCAACCATGACCTCGCATTGTCGGCCCATGTTCATCTTGGAGTCAATAATGACTCCAAGATCTCTTTCTGCCTCCGTGCTCTCAAGTAGGGAGTTCCCCATTGTGTAAGTGTGCTGCTGGTTCCTACTGCCCAAGTGCAGCACCCTGCACTTGTCCGTATTGAAACGCATCCTGTTCCTGTTAGCCCACCCCTGTAACCTATCCAGATCCCTCTGCAATCTCTCACTCCCTGCTAGCGTGCTCACCTCCCCCCAAATTTTGGTGTCATCAGCGAATTTAAACAGGTTACTTTCCACCCCATCATCCAGATCGCTGATGAAGAAATTGAACAGCGCAGGCCCCAGGACCGAGCCCTGGGGGACTCCGCTACCCACCTCCCCCCAGGTCGAGTATGACCCATCCACCACCACCCTCTGAGTGCGACCCCTCAGCCAATCTGCAATCCATCTGACTGTGTAGGCATCTATGCCACAGTCGCCTAGTTTTTTAACTAGGATGGGGTGAGAGACGGTGTCAAAGGCCTTGCTGAAGTCCAGAAAGACTACATCCACCGCGACACCTGCATCCATGGCCTTTGTGACCTGATCGTAGAAGGCAATCAGGTTGGTCTGACATGATCTCCCCCTAATAAATCCATGCTGATTGCCCCTGAGCATCATTTCTGATGCCGGCCCATCACAAATGTGCTCCTTGATGATCTTCTCAAAGAGTTTCCCCAGGATTGAGGTAAGACTGACGGGCCTATAGTTGCCCGGGTCCTCCCTCTTCCCCTTCTTGAAGATGGGGACCACATTTGCTACCTTCCAATCATCTGGCACCTGGCCCAAGCACCACGATCGCTCATAGAGCCGTGCCAGGGGCCCTGCAATAACCCCAGCTAGCTCCCTCAACACCCTGGGGTGGAGAGCATCCGGACCCGCTGACTTGAACGCGTCCAGCCCCTCCAGAAGCTCTCTAACCCGGTCCTCCCCAACCTGAGGTCTGAAGGCGATCCCCTCGAGTCCGGCTTCTATCACAGCAGGGAAGTCCCGGTCCCTGCACAAGAAAACGGAGGTGAAGAATTGGTTAAAGAGGTCCGCTTTCTCCTCTGACGCAACCACCAGATTGCCCAGCGTATCCTGCAGGGGTCCCACATTACCCGGCGCCTTCTTCATCCTCCCAATATATTTGAAAAAGGACTTTTTGTTATCCTTAATCTTGGACGCTAATCCGAGCTCTATGTCCGCCTTGGCCTTCCTAACAGCTCGCCTACAGGCCCGAGCAGAGGAGGTATACTCCTCTTTGGAGATTTCACCCCCCTTCCACCGGGCGTACGCCGCCTTTTTGGCAAGCAGGCAGTCCCGGACGCCCTTGGTGAGCCAGGGGGGCTTTCGGACACTCCTGCCCCCCTTGCTTCTTGTCGGGATGGACACCCCTTGGGCCGTGAGTATCGTTTCCTTAAGGAACGACCACTCATCCTGGACACTGAGTTCCTCTGCCCTCAAGGACCCCAGTGCCTCTCCCACTAATCTCCTCATCTCAACGAAGTTGGCCCTCCTGAAGTCTAGGGCTACCGCCTTGCTGCGGGTCCTTGACACCCTACGCTAGGGTGATCTCCCATGTGGGAGTAGGGCTGTGCGAGTTGTGCGGGTCTCCTGCAGAAAAAGCACAGAATACCCTGCCACTCCCAAAGGAGAGTACCTGGCACCTACAGAGACCTGTCCTGCAGCTGTGGACATTGAGGATCACAATGTTAAGTGACCTCATTGCTGGGTGGCATCAGAAGGCTTAGCACAGGCCTTGCCAGCAGTATTTCCAGGTGCAGGGCCCAGCAGCAATTCTGCTCCTCCCCTCCCCCCTCCCCCCCATTCCAGCCTATACTTTGAGGGTGTCATGGAAGTGTGTCAGAAGCCTGTGTTTAGTAGGGCTGTGCGAAACAGCAGTGTTCCACTTCAACATCCGTTTCAATGTTTTGATGGAACAGCGTTTCATTTTGAGTTTTGAGGCGTCTCCCCCAGCTGGGCTGAGTTTTCTAGTGCTGGAAACTGAGCCTGGTGATGGGAGGTGCTTTCCCCCTCTGGTCGCAGTTCCCAGCAGCTTGCAGCCCTCCTGGTGGTGGGAGGGGGAGTGCAGCACCAGGTCTGCCCACCTTCCGCCACTGGGCTGAGCTTCATGGGGCTGGCAGAGCCAATCAGAGCTCAGCCCAGCATTGGGAGGTGGGGAGAACTGGCTGTGCTCCAATCGGCTCTGCTAGCTCCACGGAGCGCAGCCTGGCAGTGGGAGCCAGGGAGAGCCAGGGCTGTGATCTCAGCAGCTCTGCAGCCCCATGTGGCTCAGCCCACCACCTGGCTGCTGCTTCAAAACTCAAAACATTTTGAAGCTTTCAAAATGTTTTGAGTGGCCTCGTTTCTCTTTGAGGCTGCCTCAAAGCCCTTCATTTAGTTTCAATTTCACTGTTTCAAGCCTGAAAGACTAGAAACAGCATCGAAATGAAACATCTGGCAAAGCTTGCACAGCGCCCTACAGCCGCCCACTGCATCAAAACCACAGGGTGAGTTTGAGATGGTTTCTGGGGTGGTTTGTGCGGGCTATGGAGGAGATCCATGGGGCACCATGGTGGCATCGGTGCCCTCCCCAGAGCCTTGGGGAAGGGGATCTTCCCCATTGGGGATCACAGGCCAAGACTTCCACCACCCCCAGGTGGTCAGAGGGAGAGGACTGTTCTGCTAGAACCACCCCAAGGCCTGTGCCTTGGTGCCTGTGGTGATAGGGGGCAGGTAATGGTTGGTAGAGTGGGGTGTCTCCTCCATGGGCTCTTCTTCAGAACAGCCTGACTGTCCCAGATCCTCCTCAATGGAATCAACTCTTCATTTTCATTATGATGGGTTGTCTGGCACAGCACAGGGGTGACCAACAGGCATGGTTTTCAGATCTGCCCCGTCTCGCTGGGCTGGAGGGTGGTTCCCCCCATGTTGGATGGTCTGAACTGCACCAGGGCCTTCCTATTGGCCTTGTAAGCAGAGCACTACCCAAAGGGGACCAGAACCCACTCAGCCATGGGATGGTCTGTAGGTGGATCAGCTCCGGGGGGAGGGGTGTGGCATGGGATGGGGGGGAAGGGGGAAGGGAAAGTGGGATAGTAGCAGTGTGGACAGGGGAGAAGGTGTTATCTCCCTTCTCTCTTCTGCCTCCTCCCCTTACCCTGGGACCCCACCAGTGGGGAGATGACTCTGCCCAGGGTCAGGAGGTGGGGAAGGATGTCTGAGCTCAGGCAGCATGTGGGGACAGAACTTGACCTCCCAGGTTCCCAGCTCCTCCAGGGGTTTGAGGGGAACATGCTTACTCCACACAAAGAGCCCCTTTTTCACCACCTTCTGGGTGGCAGCCTCTGTGGCAAGAAAGAAAATTCCCTTGCTGTGGAAACTGGAGGCCACCATGATCTTTGGGGCCCCCACTGTCCAAACTAAGTGTGATGGGCTGGCTGACAGTGACCTGGTCCAGGGGTTTTGAAAGGGCAAAAGATGATTGGAGGACTTGGGATTCCCTTTCCTCACCAATCTGGTAATGATTTGGCCCAGCGGTTTTGAAGGGGTAAAAGATGATTGGAGGACTTGGGATTCCCTTTCCGCACCAATCAGGCACCAGAGACTCACCCCCCTGTGTCCCGATTGGCCCCTTGGGTCACCTGGAGGGGGATAAAAGGGGCAGCGTGGGCTGACTCAGGGGAGAGACCAGCGAGGAACAACAAGGAAGGGGCTTCATAGAGCTGAGCCAGTGGGGCAGGAGCAGTGCCCCAGAAGAGCCTGAAAGAGCAGGACCTGCAGGCAGCAGTGGGACCCTCAGCAG
>NW_017729032.1:122949465-122966876 GCF_001723915.1 Gavialis gangeticus | reverse complement strand
AGCAGTGCCCCAGAAGAACCTGAAAGAGCAGGACCTGCAGGCAGCAGTGGGACCCTCAGCAGTGTGGCATGCAGCCAGCAGGAGAGGCCCCCCCACTGGGCTCCAAGATCCCCAAGGAGAGGCTGCAGCCAGCAGGAGATGCTCCCTCGGCTTCAGAAAGGATCAGAGCAGCAACCTGAGGGGTTCCCAGCTCTGCTTCCATCTCCTCCAATCAGAGTCCAGGCAGCTCAACGTGAGGCTGGGCTCTGGGAAGGTCAAGATCCCTAGCAGGTGGCTGTGTGGCAGTGGTCCTGCCTACCACATGGGAGATCTACGTTCAACTCCCAGCTGAAGTGACTTGAGGTGAGTGAGCTAACAAGTAAATCTTCTTGCAGTGGAAAGGGGCCCTTGTGTTTTCCCCTCTTTCTCCCCCTCCAGGTACCCGGGCCCTATGTTTCCTTGTCATTTGACATTTTGCATTTTGTGCCCTTTGTATATTTCACCAACCCGTATTGTTTATTCTGCTCAGTGATTGTAAATGTCTAACCTTTGTTGAATCCTGCCCCCTTGGGGCGCTTTAGTGTCCACTATACCCTCTGATTCATGCCTGTTATGTTCCCAGTATTAAAAGGTATATGGTTAAGTCCCCATTGGTGGTCTGGCTCTGCTCTATAGGGGGAGGAGAGTCCCTACACCTCCCACAGCGCTTGTGCACCTGCTTTGATCCCTTCAATTGGAGGGGGGTACCTCTTGGAGTACCGCCCAGGTTACATAACTTTCGAAGTGCAAGTCCTCTTTCTCTAGCAGCTAGCACCTCACCCCATGCCTATGGGTGAGGGCTGAGAAGGAGGCCCTGCTGCCTGAGGTGGAAAGAGCAGCAGTGATAGAGAGCCCAGGCTTGGAGGATGTGGGTTTCTCCACAGTGGCCTGGCCATAGAAGTGGCTTGCCAGTTGGGAAGCTGTGTTGGTAGGGCCAGGGACAATTTGAGTGGGCATGGTGATCCCTAACAAAAACCAACTGGTCCTCTCAGGTGCTGGTAGGCTTGGTAGCTGTCCCTTTACTCTTCCCACTTCTGGGTGTGGAGGAAATTCCCAAGGAGCCCTTGTCCTTGCCCTGAGTCCCTTTCCCCTTCCCCTTCCCCTTCCCTTTTTCCTTGTCTTGGGGGCCTGTGGCCCTCCAGGGGAAGCATGGCCAGGGGGAGACCCCCTGGCCCTGCTGGAGAGCCCCTGCCTCATTGCCAGCCCTTGTGTTGGGGGTGGCTGGAGTGGCAGCAGCCCCTCAGGGGGGCTCCTTCCCTGCAATGAGATGGGATGGGCTAGGGTGGGAGAGGGAGCCAAGGGGCTTGCCTCCACTTGGCAGGGAGTTGAGGGAGTCAGAAGGGCTCATGTAGGTGCCTCTGCCTGGCTGCACTATGCTAGGAGAGTGCTGTGGCAGTCAGGGCTTGGGCTGGCTTGTGCTGGGACTGCAGGGAGACAGGAAGAGGAGAAGGGGCCGCAGCTGGGGGTGGGGGCAGGGGCATGGGACTGGGTTTTGGGGCTTCACAAGTGGCTGGGCAGGCTGGGGCCAGAAGAGGGGGAGGACAGACACACACACACACAAGCACACATGGTTGGGGGGGGGGAGGAACCCACTGCTGGTTGCTCAGCCAAAAAACAAACAGGAGGGTGCAGGGAGTAGGGACAAAGGACTCACCACAAAAGGGACAAAGATATGGGGTGCTGCTGAGGCAGCTGGTGTGGATGGAGCATGGAGGGACCTTGCTGGCAGTTTGGGGGTCCCCTTCCATTGGCCAGCTGCCGGACAGCTCAGCAGCAGGAGCTGGGATTAGGAATAGTTGTGTATGGGGTGGTGCCACCAGCAGTGGCAGACCAGAGCCAGCCCAGGTGGAGCAGGCAGGTGTGGGGGTCTAGCCCCATGGGGGAGCTGGCAGGCGCCTTTTCTGGGGAAACCAGGCAGGCTCCACCGAGGAGGGAGGCTCAGCATGCAGCTTCAGCCCAGCAGCTCCAGTAGCAGCACCAGCCCCCATGTGGCCGCAAGAGACTGGGCAAGATGGACTCATGGTCTGACTCAGTAAATGGCAATTCTTGTGTTCTTATATTTGTATGTACTAGGGCTGTGCAAAATTATACCAGCAGTTACATTTTGATGCTGTTTCGATTCCTTTCGAGCTTGAAACAGCAAAATTGAAATGAAACAGAGAGCTTCGAAACAGCCATGAAATGAAACGAGGCAAGTTGAAATGTTTCGCGTTTTGAAGCTCAAGCTGGGCTTGCCTGCAGGGGAACAGAAAGCAAAGCAAGGAGAGAGAGGGGGAAGAGGAGGGAAGTGGGGGAAGGAGTGCTCTCATTATTAACTGTATAGCTGACCAGTTACCGTCATCCTTCCCTGAGGTCTCTTCCAATCCCAGTGCTCTGGGGGAGGGATGGAAAAACTGCATAAAAGGCAGCATGGTTTGAACTGCCCTGCTTTCTGCCTTGTCAGTTGAGTGAGGGCACACCTTAACACACACACAGTGTCACCCACCCATGTCATGAGTTTTGACTGTCAGCAGCTAGAGGTGCAGGGCCCCAGAACCCAGGCTCCCCCTGCACCGATCTCCTTGAAACTGGGCAGGCTTCGTTGCCTCAGCAGGGGCTAGCATGCCTGCAGTTTTTAACTTTGCTGTGGCTTAACAAACACGTGACGAGTTTTTTGCTTTCAAGTATTTGAGGTGCAGTTTCCCTGAAACTGCTTCACCTATCGCCTTGAAACTTGGCAGAATGCATGCTCTCAGAAGGGGCTACCATTCCTGCAAGTTTCATCCAAATCAGGCCAGAAATGACAAAGTTATAGGCTGTTTTGAGCTTCCCCATTATAGCCTATGGGCGAAATGTCAAAACAGAAAAACTGTTTTGACAAAACAAAACAGAACAGCAGTTTTGAATTGAAATAAAATTGAAAACAAAATGCTTTTCAGTTGAAACATCGAAACGCAAGTCAAAACAAAGTGGTGTGGTTTCACACAGCCCTATTACGTACATCTTTTCATTTCCCTTGCAGGGTAAGGGATTTTTTAAAGCTGCAAGATTAAGTTGCTAAATGAAAAAGTGTCTGCTGCTGAAAGAAGCCACTGGTGTGGTAAGTATTTCAGTCACCAGAGATGCCAGGCTGCAGGCATAACTGTTTTGCACTTGTAAGATGCAGTAAGCATAATGAATAGTGGCTGTCACAAAACAGTCCCCTGCCTGAGCACCTTGGCCTACATAAGGTAAATGGAAAACAGGGCTTCAAGGTTTAAATATCATTAACAGAGAATGAATTGGGAAATTTCCAATTTTGCATAGCTCAGATGTTTGAAAAAATAACAACAAGGAAATAAGTCTAAGCCATCAAGCCCTCCCAACAAGGTGTCCAGCTCTACAAGATGATGACCACTTTCTTAGAAAATCTGATTCTTCCTCTCCCTGCAAACAAAATGAAAAATATAGATGCACAGCTCTTTGAACAAAATAGGGTATTATGGATACTACGTCCATGAGGCAAGGTTTTCTTGGTACTATCTGTATAGTTGGACAAGATGTTTGATTAATTTGGGGGCAAAAAGTGCCCTTCCTCAGTCTCTTACAACTGGTCCAATAAAAGATATTGCCAAAGAAATCTTGCTTCTTATCTGTTACTTGGACCATCACCATAGGTGGTAGAAGGCCGGGGCTAATGGAGCTCAGCCTCACCAAATGCGGGGCAGTGGGTAGGACCACAGGGTAGCCCAGCCATAGGCTCTTGGTGGCTGCAGCAGAGGCATGCACACAGTCAGGATTGCAGCCCGGCATGTGGATCACTGGCTGCTCAGCACAGCAAGCAAGTACCACTTGATTCTGTGAAGGGGAAGGGGCTGGGGGTGCAAATTGAGGCCCCCGTGGTGAAAGAGGGAGTGGGGCAGAGGCAGGGACTGGAGTGAATGAGGCCCTGGCCTGGATGGGTGGTGGGACAATCAGAGCCCAGGCTGGTTGTCCAGGGTGCAGTGGGGCTCCTGCTACTGTGCACACGCCAGCGGAGGCCAAGGGGGCACATGCCCCCCCGATCTGTGTGGGGGGTGGAGGTGGCTGCTGCTGTGTGCTGGGCTTTATGCCCTGCTGCAGCTGCCCCAGGAGTGGCACAATGCCATATGCCTGCCACCACTGGGCTGTGCTATGCCTCCTGCCTGCCCAGCAGCAGGATGCATATGGCATCATGAGGCTCTCAAGGCAGCAGGGTGCAGAGCCCAGGACACAGCGGCAGCTGCCTCCAACCCATGCACAGATGCAGGGCACATGTGCCCCAGGCCTCTGCTAGGGTGCACACAGTGGCAGGAGCCCCTCGGCACCCCTGAATGAGCTGCCCAGGCTCCAATTGGCCCACCACCCAACCCAGTTGAGGCCCCATTCACCCCAGCCCTTTTCCCCACACCCTCCCTCATCACTGGGGCCTCCCACAGACTTATCTGCTATGGGGAGGGGGGAGGACGGGGCACACTCACGCGCATGCACACACATGTTCAGTGCCCCCAAATATCTTTTTCTACCTCTGCCTATGACCATCATGCCTACAACACCACTCCTGTCCCAAAGCACTTCTGAGTGCACTGCTGAGAAGTACACCCCTCCCTGCACACATATTAAACCCAGAAATAAGGTACTGAAACTACCCAGTATTGTTGTAAAGATGTCAGTCTCCAGTGGCATGAGAGTAGTGGTAGGGGAACACCCCAAAGGCAGTTTTACCATCTTGTTTCCTGGTCTGGCATGTGTAGGTCAGGAGTGTATAGGTGTGGGGGGGTTGCTTTTCAGTGGCACACTCAGAAATGCCATGGAAGTGGTATAGCCCACCTGACAAACATGTGAAGCTACAAGATTTCACACTAGAGCCCCAAGATTATGATCTAAGGTAATTTATGTTTTCCTCCCAGAATATTTATTCCATTGTGATAATATTTTATGAGATTTTATTTTACATTTGAATTAATTTGAATTAAAGTTGCTTATTTATAGAATAGTTTGGATGCACGTGTTACACAATGTTAGAAATGTCTCTTCACTAAATCAGGCAAAGGAAGCATTGGCTTGGAGTCAGAAGCAGCAGTCAAGAATTCAAACCCTGGCCTACAGTACTAACTCAATTGATCAAAATAAAAGGGGGGAAAAACAGTACTATTATTCCTAACTGAAGCCAGAGATAAATTGCAACTCTTCATTACTAGCTGTCTTTGGGTGCATCTGCACGTGATGCTATGTCATCATAGCAATGTGCTACAGCGACATAGCATGCGTGGGCAAAAACAGTGATGCTGCTGCTACGTCACCATAGCAATGTGCTCCCTTGGTATAGCACATTGCTATGATGATGTAGCAGCTAAAAATAACTGCACTGCTGGCATGGTGCAGTATGGGCTGTTACTGCGCCATCATTTAGTACTTCCAAAAGGAAGTACTAAATGATGGCACACTAATAATGGTGGCATAGGGGCATGTGTCGACATGTCCCTTGAGTCCCAATCAGATTGCAGAGATAAATTCTCTGAAAGTTAGAATGCAAAATCAAAGAGAATTCACATTAAACAAGCCTTGTCACATTCAGATCTCCCACTCATTTTGTGAGATTGTGATGCTTTTGTATAAACTTATGAATCCTGAGTACCTCAGAATGGCTCAGTGGTTATGGTCTCTACCTTCTCCTAGGGCTGGTGTCACCTCACTCCCAGACCAGGGACTATGGAGAGTCATAAACATAAATGGCATCCATTCAAATCAGGGAAACAGAGCAGGATCTAAAGGCACAAGTTTAGGCCTGTCAACCCAGGTGTAAATGGGAATGCACACATTTGGCTGGGGAGTCCAAGGCAACTGAATGTGATGCCAACCATGGTGCAATGTTGGGTGCAGAAAATGGGCTGCTTAACCTGATGGACCACTTAGGCTTGGGATGGACCTTCAATTTTATTTTGACAATTTTCCCAATGAAGGCAGTATGAGTGGCTTCATTTTGAAAAGAAATGGAATAGAAATGGATAGCTCTGGTCACTCAATGCTGTATCAGTTGGTCTACAAGAGTATGACTTGGCTCTTAACAAGATTAACTTCAAGTGAAAGTGTCACAAGAACTGCATAGTTAGAAATCAAGATATCACAACAATTTAAAGTAATCATGAATCAAAGGAGGAAGGATGCTCCAATGTTGCTGAACCAGGAAAAACTCGGAGTTCATCTGTTTATCTCCTGTCTCTATATGGGCACCTGCAGCTTTCCAAGAGCACAAAGGAGTCCCCATGTTCCTGCCACCTTCTGGTCTGTTCACTCCAAAAGCCCCAGGCATTGCAGCCATCCTCCTACGGACAGAATACAGATGGAATGGGCTCCCTCTAGTGCCCAATAACCCTCCACGCATCCAGCAGTGGCAGCTACAAGAAGCAACTCGACATTTTGCGTCTGTATTGCTGAGCCAGGTCAGAAGCAAAGAGCTGACCTGAGACATAGGCTCTGAAGTCCCACATGGAATCTTGTAGCACTATGACTAGGTTAGCAATGCTGTATGTGCTGTTTAGTTTCTGCTGTTAGCCATGCCAGTGAAAATCTATATTAGTTCAGCAGAGTTCACTGAAGTTATTCCAAGTTAACATCAGTGAAATTAGTGACCCAATGCAATCCTAACCCACCTATGTAATATTAAAAAAAGTTGATCCCCAACACACTGAATCATTGAATTGATCCCCATGGGACTAAGATCAGGTCCTAAGAGAATGAAATAAAATCATGTTTTCCTCTGTGTTTTGTTAAATAATTATGATTATGGACATAAACCTCTAGTAATTCTGAGAATAATTGTAACAGTGCTCACCAGATATTCCCTTTACAGTTCCTTATTCCAGGTGTATTGAGTCTATAGCATTTCTAAATGTCATCAGTTTTTTCCCCTGTTCATAACTAATTCATGAACCAGCAGTTATTCCACAAAACTTCTTCTCCATATTTATTTTTTTACAGGTTTCTTAAATGTTTAGTAACATGTTCCAGAAAAATTACTGACAAATAAGGGGAAACAATTATTTTGACATCACAATGATTTAACACATGAAGTAATTCATTAACACATGAAGTAATCCATTAAATTGTGCTTTACACCAATGAAAATCTTCAGTTCTACAAACTAGCTTTTAAAGAGCAATAAAAGTAGATATGGCCACTCACAATACAATCTTTTAGCAGCAGAGTTCATACACATTATTGCACATAAATAAAGAAGAAAAGTCCCTTAGGGATTTAAAATCTATTAATTATCCTTTCACCTTAAACACAACAATTGATGGAAAAGTCCTGGTTTTCCTTCCAGCATTAGTTTGAAATTCACATGAGAATGACAGGTTGTGAAACATGACAAGCGAATCACAAAACTACTTGAGATGGCCAAGAAGTTAAGTTTGTTATAACCCAGAGAATTGACTGCTATCCATAGAGAAAAAAAATTGCAAGAACCAAACTAGAAAAGGTATTTAAACACAATTCTAGATCTCTTTCCTGAGTACCTTGTTGCTGTCACTAGGGGAGAGTAGTTTTGAGTGCTGTCACAACAGCTCTCTTTTTCTGACTGAACAGCACAGTACTTTCCACTGTCTTAATTTGCAGAAGTTTGAGATTCAGTGGGGACTTCATTCTGATCTCATTTAGCCTGGTTAAAATCAAAAGGACTTCCAGGGATGTCAGTCACATAGCAGTGGTGGAAAACCAACACAAGGAGTTTATGAATCCATGCAGAGAGCATTTTACATCCATATAGTATTTAATGTACAACATGGACATTAATCAGAATTGCTCTGGGTGTGAGAAACAAGTCATTAACGGGGCAGAAAGAGTGCTTATAGCAAGAAGGTTAACCACTGAGAAGGTCTCCCACACTAATTGACGCCAGAGACTGAAACACTCTTAGGGAACAAATTCAGACCTGGCTTATAGCAGGTGTTACTTCTATCACTTTCAATTTGTTTAGGTTATACTCCATGGCTAGGGACAAAAGGTACACATAAACCAGTATAAGTGATCAGAAACCAGTTCAAATCTGTAACACAACAGAAGTTCAGTGCACATAAACCAAGTTCAAAGTTCAGCATGGCTGAAACCAAGTTTAAGATAAGCCTGGATGGATGTAGTATCAGAGTTAACTGGTTTAGGTTAAATTGGTTTACTGAAATTCTGTCCCCGATCCCCTCCAGATTCAAGTTAACTCTTAGTTCCCCAGCATCCCAGGATGCTTTGCACCTCTCCCACAACCTCCCCTCACAGGGTGGACAAACTAGCTTTAGCCCAAGCCATCTACTTTAGCTAAGCAGGGAGAGATGTCCTAGCACCTCCCCGCCTTGTGGCCTGGGCCACTAAAGGCACATGGCTGGATTTCTAAAATCAAAAATGAATGTCTGTTCACTTTTTTTACCAGCTTAATCTATGCAGCTTAGACTAACCTGTGAAGATTGAATTGATCCAGCCTTGGGCTTTTTGACTGTCTGTACTTAGCCCAGGTGTCACTTATCGACATTGCTTATATTACTGCTCTATTTGGCCCAATTACTTGATGACAGGAGTGGAAGAGGCTGAAATCCAGAAATGGCACCAAGCTGCCAAGTCTGAAACCAAATATAGGAATTTCCCCAAAGTTCAAACCTGACATTCTGTTTTGCCTATTACAGATACAGCACAGCTGTGAGGTTTGGCTCTGAAACAAACCTTCACAAACATCAGAGGAATTGGATCCAGTTTTCTAGATTCAATGCATTGCTAATCACCACCAAAAACATATGTCACTAAGGAGATTTTCTTGCATTTTTTTTTTACATTTTCATCACTGCCACAGGCTGTTGTAAGGAAAGGCACTGGGGCAGAGAAAAAGATACTGTATTGGTACAAAGTGGTGTGTGTGATAACGTGTGTATACACTCTGGCATGCAGGGAAGATGGGCTTGATTTTCATCTTTTGACAAAATACAGGCCACAGACAACATGTTTACTTCTTACACCAAACAAAACTGCCAAATCTCAACATATCAGCAGGATTTTTGCCTAGCATGAACCTGCATTCAAGTGTATCTGGAAATATGCTGCAAGTAGTGAATACATGATGTGAAAGAATAGCAACAACATCTACATTACAGTAAAGTGAGTAATGGAGCATCACAGTAGCAGAATGGAGGCAACAGTTTTCTTACTCCATTCAGTAATAAAAGCAGCCATGAATGTGAAGGGAGATCCAATATCTTCGCTTTTTTGTTTTTTTTAAATAGTGCTTGCCAAGTTTTGGAAATGAACACACTAGAATAAATTCTGAACTCATTTAAATCAACATAGTTACAATGAAACTCAGTGCAGTTACAGAAGTGTAAGCTTGGAGTACAGGGCTATGAATCCAGCCTGCTCCCCTGATTAGTGGCATGAATTATTTTGGAATGTCTGCTAATAATAATGCTCATGGTGAACTAACTGTGGGTTTTTCTGAAGCTGCTGACGTCACTGGGAAGGCTTTTTGATGACCTTTAGAGGCTGCCTGACTGGCTCAGTTGTTCCTGTGCAAACACCTGTATGTGCAAAGAAGGCTCAGCAAGAATGAACTTTAACTAAATCTCAGGCATTATGCCTCTTGTTAACATAAATGCCATTGCACACTAGCAGCCATCAGAGACTAGGTTTTCCCTTCTGGGAGATAACTGACTAAAAGGTTAGGTCTAATATTAATGTATGGCCAGACTTTTAAAACAAATTTTTCAGACACCCGGAGCCTTTGCTTTCATTGTCCCTGATAGAATTTGCTCCATGTCACACAGCAGGAGCAGTTTGGAAAGGGGGTGCTGGATGCACAGTAATAGGTGTTGCTGTAGGCAGCAAGCTCCCAGCATGCCTCTCCCCTCACCCGGGAGAGCAATGCTGTCAAAGTGAAACACTAGACCACTGTGGCTAGGGGAGGGGCAGGGAGGAGTTTTGTTAGGTGAAAAGAAAGAACAGCAGGGAAGAAAGGAGAAGAGCACCTACCTGCTTTCAGAGTGAAAAATAAGGGTCACTTGGCAGTAAAAGGCAGGTGGGACGAAAACTGTGTTTATCTCCTTTCTGTTCTCTCTTTTTTCCAGCCTCTCTAAACTCTTCTTTTCCCTTACCCTTCCTTCCACCCTACCTGCACATCAGCTGACACTGCTCTACTCTGCACTCAACCCAACCAAAAGCACCCTTTACCCTCCCAGCTCAGAAAGTAGGCTCCTTTCCTCCCAACACCATCATCTGCTCCAGCTCCTACCCCTCCCCCTGGCACCCTCAAAGACCACCTCTCCTAGTGGCTCCAGTTTGGCTCTGTCCTCATCTTCCTTCCTACTCCTCCATGTCTTATAAATACACCCTCCCCCATCTTTCCAAAGCAGAAAGCCCATCCTCAGATTGAGAATTATTTCTCTTTCCTACCCAGTTCCCACTACAGTGTCAGAGGGATCCACTCTTCCTTATCCTTACTTAGTTGCTGTTGGATCTGAAGAAGCAGAGAAGTAAAACACAGGCTCATGTTCCCTTGGTCCTTCTTCTCCCTGTGCTCTAGTACTATACACTGAAAAGTCAGACCTCTGACAGAAAAGCACCAGCTCTGCCTGGAGCCTAGTAGCAAAATATTGCCTGCAATGCATTAGCCACCCTACAGGGCTGTGATCTTGTGGATGTGGCCTAGCTTCTCATGATCAGCTGCCCATGTAGAGATGTAAGGAGATGAAGTGACATGGACAAAATGCTGTTGTCTTACCAAACAAAATCTTGCACTCTACAGCTAACAAGGCAATTTGGTAGTCTTTTTTCCCCCTTTAGTATTAGTTATACTCACTTTGTAGGAATTCCTGTTTTCAATATATTTTTGTATGCACTAACTGCCACTGATGTTTTGACAAGTGTTTTGTTAGTCTAAAATATCAGTGTGTCCTGAAAATAAGACAACGTTTGGAAATGTAATGACAAGTTTTCAAAAGCAGTCTCTGTGCAAAATAATTTTGGAATAACTTTTCTTTACTGTCCCCGAAACCTCACATCTGTGAACCTGGATTGAGCAGTTCGATTTTAGTAACTGGGGGATAAGCAAAAACCATTCATGAATGCAAAACTAAATTTGGAGGTGTACAGATCACTTTAAAAAATGGCCCACATAATGCTAGATTTATGCAACAAGGGAAACGTATCTCAAAAATTATTTTTGCATATGCACCATTACAAACAGCAGAAAACTCTGAACTAGACATACTCTTAGTCCCAAGAACCTAAAATATGAAGAAAGAATCAATTATTATAAATCTTTTGCTAGTCAACATTTAAAAAAACCCAGATAAAGATCTGTTGCACAGGAAAGCTATAGACTTCTAGAATATTTTCAACTCAAGCATTGGGATATATACATTTGTAAAACCGTGCACAGGAGAAGATAGCACATAAATATTAGTAACAAATTGCAAGATTTGTTCACATACCTTTTGTATCCTTTAAAAAAATCTGAGTTTGATAGATCATTGCCAATGCAGTCTTTAGAAAGAAAACCATATTGGTTCTTGTCACTCAATATAAATGAACCTTTTTATAGACAATGCTTCTAGAGCAGATTTGGAAAATGTCAGATTCATACTTAAAACTTTTTCTCCTGTTCTCTTTCCCTTTTTTTAATCTTTCCCTTTATCCTGTTCATAAATTTCACCTTTTGTGAAAGTTAAAGCAGATATCATAACCTTTAGTCAGATAATCTAAGCAAAGCCTGGTCTGCAGAAATTCTTAGTTACAGCAACTGTCCCATTCCTCTGCCAAGCTTTCAGAATGAAGGTTGCCTACTAGCAGATTTGGTAATATGCACCAACATCTGCTAGAATTAGGTCGAAACTAGCTAACTCATTTCTCTTCTAAAACACTAGTGATTATAGCCTTTCGCATGAGAAAAATGAGCGCATTAAACCCGTGTGCCACTTAGTGCTTAATGTAATTAAAATCACTTGGATGAATTACTTTCTTTTCTTATTGAAAACACAGCTTGTAAATGTTTCAAGAGCAACATGGTTTTCTCTGTTTCGCTTATTGCAAAGCTGCATAATACAGTTACAATGGATCATATGACACAGACCAGCTTCAACAGTGTAGTAAGACTCAAATTTTTTCTTTAATTTTTTATTCACATTTTCACAAATTTCAGTAGCTCAAATTGTGTAGAGTACATCTGTTAAAGCAAAGGAAAGAGCTACCTTGTCAAGCTATTCTCAGAGCTTATGGTCTTGTAGGAAGTTTATTTTGAATAGGGATCTATACTAGTGCCATTTAGTAACATTAATTAATGTGCACTGAGGAAGAATAATGTTCTTCTAGCTGACAGAAAATTAGAAATACAAAGAAGGCCTACGGTTAGACTTGGTTTTATTTACCAAACAATAGTCATTTCTTGTCTAATCTGTGAGTTACCAAAGTTGTAGAGTTACACAATGTTTCCAATCTGTTTCTTTTGGCTGAGACTGAAGAGTTTCACCATCTTGCCACCTGACTATTGTAATCTTCTGTAACAGTGATTTCTTCTGCAGTTTCTTCTTTTGACCACTGGTGAGCCCTTTGCTCCCGCAGCAGCCTCCGCTCCTCTCGCCTTTTTTGCCGGTTCTTCTGGTGTTCCTCTTGCTTGGAGTACTGAAAGCGTTGAAGAAATAGGTCCTTAGCATATTCATAAAGCTGCATGTCCAAAAAATTCAGATCCTCTATACGTTTCCGTACCCCCTCATCGATATCTACATTTGAGGCTCGTGTAACATTGAACTGGGTGAATGGGGAAATGAACTGCAGGTTGAATGTCCTCTCAAAGAGATACTGAGTTTTCCTCTGAAACTCTGTGAGTCCAAAGAAGGCCATGTTTTTCAGGTTGTTCTTGGCGCTTTGTAATAGGATCATATTCCTTTCACTTTCGTTCATAAAAGTCAAATTGTAACATCCAACTAGGCTGAGATCTGCCAGCATGCGCACCTGGCGGTTGTTGGCTAAGTTATAACTACAGTCCATGAATTCCTGTAAACTGACTCCAGACCAGTCATCTCCTTCATAACAGGTAGGCAGCTCGTCTGGTGTGGGGCTTCTTCCATCACACATATGAAGGGAAGTTTTCCATGTTGCACCTCTCTGGACATGTTTCCATTCACTCAAGTACCGTGACACTGGATCCCTCAACATTGTGATGTAATAGAAGTTCCTGAAACAACATTTTAAAATAAGCTTTAGGATTCATTAGTACTTATTTTATATGCTTACCAGCCAATGTCATTCTTTTAGCTTTTGAAAGTGAAACATGACCAAATAATATATTCCTTTCAAATATGACACTTGGATGATAAAATTAATTGCAGCTTACAATAGTCAGAATACTTCCAAGAACGTGGACTGAAGCAATATTTTTACCCAACTCTTTCATCTAAATGTCTTTTATCAGTATAGTTTCTTTAGTTCTTACAAGTTCTACTTGGGGAAAAAAAAAAAAAAAAATCAATAACTACCTCTTCCTTAAGTCCCAGTGAATAGTATAGCAAAACAGAGAACACATCTTAAAAATGATTAATACTGTAAATAATTGGTAGGCAGGTTGGGATTGAAAGAGATACCACAAAAAATAAGCAGTGAATATATAAGAGGGATACTTCTTTGGATTTAATTATAAAGTTTCCTCAAATGACCACCTGTTCAGCCATCTTTAATTTACACGGGACTTCACAAATCCACACTACTGTTAATAAACCAGTATTAGCACTATCAGAATCAACAGGAAATATATTCACACCATTTGAAAGACAAAACAGGGAGCTGGTGAAACAGCTACTATGTGTTTTGGAAATGTATTGGGATGAAGATTACATAGCAAAAAGATCTGCATTCTTTCACCATTCTTTGGGACATAATGAATCTAATTTAATGAGAAAATAAAATCCTGCTACCTCTCTTCTTGCCTGAGACATTCGTACAATTCAATAATCTTTATAATACTTGGTCAGAATATATGAGTAGTGTACACCAACCAGTTGCTCCAACTGCTGTCAATAATGTCACATGGAAGAGTTGGGTAAGCTGTTGATTTGAAAAAATATATCATTAAATGTTTCTGACTGAGGATAATGACCGAACTGAAACCCATTTATATGATTTGATTTGAGACAAAATCTAGATTAAAACTAATTACAAATCACAAAGATTAAAAGGATGTGTTGTTGAATGCGAAAATTAACATTATTCAGATGTTACCTATCTGAAACATGAGAGAGGCCAAAAATCCATACACAGTAAAAGCTGCACTATCCGGCATCTTACAAGCCAACATGCTCCACTAACCAGCATGCCAGTTTGTAAGATAAAGTGAAACAGGAAGTGCCCACCGTGGCGCTTCCAGTTTCTCCGAGCCCACATGGCCGGGGGCAAAGCAGCCTGCGCTGCCAAGCCACCATGATCCGGGGGCATAACAGGTTGCGCAGGGCTGTGCAGGGGCCGCCTCCCTGTCCCATGGAGCCCGCAGGGCCCATGGGATAGACGGTGATGTGACGGGAGGGGCAGTGATGCCATGGGAGGGGCAGAGGGATGCCCCAGATGCGGCAGGAGAAGTGGAAGCCGGGGCCACTCAATTAACCAGAATATTTTGTTATTCGCCATTCCCCATTCCCAGGGGATGCCGAATAACAGAGCTTTTACTGTATTTTGAAATAGAATAAATAACTGCAGACCTCATATTGACAGTTTGTCTTTTAGTTGATGTATGGAAGTTTTTGGCAATCTGAAATAGGTTAAAATTGAGTATACTCAGAACAGTCTCTCATGGCCTGAATTTGTAATTGAAAAAAAGATGTTATTCAAGAAAAATCTAAATGTTAGGATTGTATTCTAGGGGCACAACTAAAACTTATGATTTTTGTCAGCTGGAATAGCAAAAGAAAAAAGCCCAGGACTGAAATTAACCCAGATGGCATGGTATAAAAATAGAGGTTTGCATGACTCATTCAACAGTGAACAATACGTAGATAAATTATGAGTCTGCAACCTATGATCTGTTGATTGTATCCTAAGATTTCTTCAGACAGTTATGATCTCAAGATGCTTCTTACTGACCCTGGCTGACACTCAGAAAAATGAGCAATACTGATAACACGATGCACTGAAAACAAGCTAACACTGCACTGAAAACAAGTTGTTAGGAAATCACATTGCAGTTGAATGAAAAATCTGACTATTGCTGGGTACAATGGTATTCCTATCCAGATCAAAATAAGTCACACATTTTCTGAACACTGAAGAATCCTTTGTGCTTTTTTTCAGATACTTCAGCTATCAATTGAGACACATGTTCTCAAATCTTGCTAAAAATTTCAGGTATTCCTCCCCCCTCCCCAGTTAGTGACTTCCATCCTCAAGATCTGTAATATCTGTTCCAGAATGAGGTTCCAGGGTCAAAAGTGCTGGCTGCTCACTGCTACAACATCTCTTCTCTAAGTACTATCTTCTAACAGGTTCTATGTTGTATGATTTCACAGTAGAGTGCCTACAAATTTTCTGGAATAAAGAGAAATGTATGTTGGGTAGTGTTCCAAGGTGTACTTTGACTACATGTTGTTCGAGTTTAGGAAGGACTGTATTTTACAAATATTTTGTTCTTTTGTGCTGGGTTGTCTATTTGCCAGATCCACTATATCCAGTTGTGGTCCAGTCATGCTTTTCTAGCTTTTTACCCATCCCATTGTCTCTGAGCATTACACAACCATCCATAAATGGAAATTCCCCAAATCATCTCTTAGAGTTCCTATAAACTTAGGAGTAGTAGAAATGATTCCCCTTGATCTGCCACTATACTCCACTGCATAGGCCAGTGATTTCCCCAAAAAGCAAACTGAGCAATGATTTTCCATACCACACAAAATGTTCTTCTCCACCTTGACTTTGCCTTACATTCCTGAGAGAAGATTAAGATGTGTTCTCAGGCAAAACAGGAGAAGAGGTGTATATTCTACAAGTGGTATGCAGTCAAGCAGCCAAGGAACTTCAGATCCTTCTCAAACACTCAACAGCTTTGTGCATAAGAAATTTGTACTAAAGGTTTTGAACCTAAGATAAGCATTTGCACCTTCAACATTTCTAAGCCAATGCACTGGCAAGAATATTTCAGAAAACAGCTCCAGGCAGTCAAGGTGCACAACAGTCCTACATTATGCTTTAAACTAAGTACAATGGGGAGGCAGGAGATGGAGCGAGTCTAGAACCTACACACCGCAAGACATGCAGCAGCACACCCCCAGGCAGGCAACAAAGGGCCCAAGGGGCCCTTTGGGCATCAGAACAGGCAGGCAACAAAGGCACAATTCGGAGGGCTCAAGTGCCTCTATACTAATGCTAGGAGCATAAGGAACAATCAGGAAGAATTCACACTTCTGCTTGCAGGTAATAATTTTGATTTAGTGGGGCTAACAGAAACCTGGTGGGACCCTACCCATGACTGGGTGGTACACACTGAGGGCTACAAGTTGTATAGAAGAGACAGAGTAGGGAGGAAAGGGGGTGGGGATGCTCTCTGTGTAAAGGAGCATTATACATCTACCCTAATTAGAATGGGATCAGAGGAGGAGAAAGTTGAGGCATTGTGGGTTAGGATACATGGAGGTCGAGGGGAAAGGGACTTGGTGGTGGGGGTCTGCTACAGACCACAACACCAAGAGGACAAGCTGGACTTGGAATTCTTGAGGCAGCTCTCAGAGGCTGTACAGTCTAGGGATGTGGTTGTCATGGGGGACCTAAACTACCCTGACATCTGCTGGGAGGAACAGTCAGCCAAATCTAATTATTCGCATAGGTTCTTAACCTGCATGCAGGACCTTCACTTAACACAGGAGGTATACAGTCCTACTAGGGGAAATGCCTTACTGGACTTGGTGTTGGCTACGGGGGAGGACCTAGTAGGAGAGTTGCAGATTGGTGGTCACCTTAGGGACAGTGACCACCAATGAACTGAATTCACCATCCGGTGTAGGATAAGATAACTAGTACGGTGGAAGTGCTTGACTTTAGGAAGGCTAACTTCAGTGTGCTCAGGAGTGTAGTCAATGGCACACTGCAGGATAGGAGTATTGGTGAGATGGGAATCCAAGAAGGGTGGCCATTCTTAAAGCAGGCTATCCTTCAGGAGCAGAGGGAGACGATCCCGGTATGAGGGAAAAGGGGGAAAGGATCCAAAAAACTTCCCTAGCTAAACAGAGAAATCCAGGGGAGCCTAAGGGCAAAAAAGAAGACATATAGGCAGTGGAAGCAGGGGGAAGCTACCAAGGAGTATACCTACTTGGCCCACGCTTGCAAGGAGGCAGTTAGAAAGGCCAAAGCAACTACAGAGCTGAGGCTGGCAACACAAATTGAAGAAAACAAAAAGGCTTTTTTTTTTT
>NW_017729032.1:122944290-122949349 GCF_001723915.1 Gavialis gangeticus | reverse complement strand
TTTTTTTTTTTTTTTTTGGTATATAGAGAGTAAAAGGAAGACTCAGGGCAGCATAGGACTCCTACTAAACAAGAAGGAGCAATTAGTGACAGACGGGGGACAAGGCTGAGCTATTCAGTGAGTTTTTTGCCTCAGTGTTCCTGAACAGGGATCAAGATAAGTCTTCTAATGTGCTCTTAAACAGGCATCAGAGGGACACCAGCCCACCAACTGTCGACACTGACTTGGTGCAGAGTCAGTTGGATGGACTGGATGTGTTTAAATCAGCAGGCCCGGATGAGCTGCATCTGAGTACTGACTGAATTGACCCGTGTCATAGCAGAACCACTGGCACAGCTGTTTGAGCGCTTGTGCCACTTGGGTCAGGTCCCAGAGGACTGGAAAAAGGCCAATGTGGTCCTTATTTTCAAGAATGGGAGGAAGGAGGATCTGAATAATTACAGGCCAGTCAGTCTCACCTCCATCCTTGGAAAGGTCTTTAAAAAGCTTATAAAGAATCGTATCTGTGGGAGTTCAGCAAGAAAAATAATGCAGCAGGGAAACCAGTATGGAGTCGTAGCAAGTAGATCATGCCTGACCAATCTGGTTTTGTTTTAGGACAGTGTCACAAAATGCTTAGACAGGAGTAGAGGTAGATGTCGTTTTCTTGGATTTTAGCAAGGCCTTCAATACGGTATCTCATTCCACTCTCATAAATAAATTAAGAGGCTGTGATATAGATGTTTGCGTGGTCCTGTGGGTGGCAAATTGGCTTAGCGGTCACACCCAGACAGTGGTAGTAGACGAGTCGGTATCGACCTGGAAGGATGTGGGTAGTGGGGTCCCACAGGGTTCGGTTCTTGGACCTGTACTCTTCAATATCTTCATCAGTGACTTGGATGTGGGTGTGAAGTGTACTCTGTCCAAGTTTGCAGATGATACTAAATTGTGGGGTGAAGTGCACACTCCGGAGGGTAGGGAACAATTGCAGGCAGACCTGGACAGGTTAGAAAAGTGGGCAGTACACAATAGGATTCAATACAACAAGGACAAAGTACAGAGTGGTGTACCTAGGGTGCAAAAATATCCAGCACACCTACTGGATGGGAAGTAACCCTCTCAGCAGCACAGAAGCTGAAAGGGATCTCGGAGTCATAGCAGACTCCAAGATGAACACGAGTCGTCAGTATGATGAAATCTTCAGCAAAGCTAACCGCACTTTATCATACATCAGCAGATGCATGACAAATAGAACCAAGGAGGTGATACTTCCCCTCTATGTGGCATTGGTCAGACCACAGTTGGAGTACTGCATCCAGTTTTGGGCGCCATACTTCAAGAAGGATGTTGATAGACTCGAGAAGGTCCAGAGGAGAACCACTCATATGGTGAGGGGCTTACAGGACAAGCTGTATAAGGAGAGACTGAGGGACCTGGACCTCTTCAGCCTCCGCAAGAGAAGGCTGAGAGGTGATCTTGTGGCCACCTACAAATTCATTAGGTGGACGCAGCAAGGGATCGGAGATGCTTTGTTCAGCAGGGCACCTTTTGGGGTAACAAGGAATAATGGTCACAAACTGACAGAGAGCAAATTTAGGCTGGACATCAGGAAAAACTTCTTCACAGTAAGGGTGACCAAAATTTGGAATGGGCTTCCAAGGGAGGTGGTGCTCTCCCCTACCTTGGGGGTCTTTAAGAGAAGGCTGGATAGGCATCTGGCTGGGGTCATTTGACCCCAGTACTCTTTGCAGCCTAGGCAGTGGGTCGGACTTGATGATCTGTTGAGGTCTCTTCTGACCCTAGCATCTATGAATCTATGAAAAAGCTAAGAACACTGAAAGGCAGTTTAAATATTTGTATTGTTTCACCGTGCTTTTTCTTAAGATGATGCCCCTCCCTCTCCTGGGATAGTTTCAGATGTTAAAGTACATGTTAACAATTGCACTTGATAGATATTTATGCCTTTAATAATGTTGTTGCCTTTCCCAACCAACCTACAGTGCTCTCATTTTGGTATGTCTTGGGGCAATGACAACTAGCAAAAACAATCCTTCCTGTGCATAAATCATTTCCATCTCATTAGTGGATATGCAGATGTATATGCTGCTCAGTAATAGAATATAAGACGAAAAGCAGAATCTAATACAAATGCAGTGAAATGAGGAACCATGTCTTTGTCTAACTCCAATTTCCTCATGGCAGACCAAGAAACTCTCTCCTAGCATTTATTGTTTCTACCTTATGACTATGTAACTTTTCATTGGCTTGTAAAATTAACTCCCTCTCTCAGTATTTCTTGAATCTAATTCCTGTAGATGGGGGCAGACAGAGAGATGACCATTCACAGGAAATGCTCTGTTTTATCACCGAAACACAAAATACTCATCAACAAACACTGCTATATTGTTGAATATTTGCCCAAACTTGGAATGACCATTATTTTAAGTGAGATAGCAGTTCAGTCTCTGTGTACAGTCAGTCATTGACCACTACATAAATGACTATCAAGATGGCTACACAGTGCCACCAGTTTACTTAAACATCCAGGTTTGGGGGATGCTTGTTTGAACTCTGAACCTTTAGTTCTCATCCCTGAAGTATATATGTTTTGTTCTTGCATTAATTGATTTGCTGCTTGCATGTGTTTCTAGAATGTTGCATCTTTGGGATGAAATGTAAAAAGTTAGCAAAATGTAATTTATGAATCAGAGAAAATGCAAGATTTAATGGCCAGTTGGGCTGGTAGGCAATAGATCTTTACCAATAGCTTGAAACCTGTTTCATTTTTGATGCTATGATAATTAGGAGCCCTATTACCCCCAATATCTGGGTCTCCCCTACATGTTTTGTGCATCTACACGTGACGATACGTCACTGTAGCAATGCACTACAGCAACATAGCGTACATGTGACCAGCAACTACTTTGCCGTAGCAAAGCAGTCCCCATTATAGTGTGCCACTACAGCAAAGTAGCTACTAAAAATAACAGCACACGGTGTGTACAGGACAGCATGGGCAGTTACTTCTTCATGATTTAGTACTTCCAAAAGAAAGTACTAAAGCATGGCACAGTAACAACATTGCCATAGGGCAATATGTAGACACATCCATAGGGAACAAAATACTTTGAGGAAACTCAGAGAATCGCACCCTGAGAAAAGACACCTAGGAAGAGGCTACCCAATCTCTGGCAGCAGCCTCCCTTATTAAAAAACCCTAAAGATCATGTGGTGACAGGTAGGAGGCAGAAAGAGGTGACTGGGGACATTGAGCAAGCTGGTCTGACCACCAGGGTATCAGACACCAGTGGATTGCCTGAGCCTGTTATTCTTGCCTTCAAAACAAACATTATTCCAGCCCCAACGTCTCATTTATTACACTTCCTTCTCTGCAAAAAACAGATACCTTTCCCAGGACAGATACAGGACCAGAGCTCTCCTTAGCATAATCCACAGAAGTCATTAGATGGCTTTGGGATAATTTATTTGGATGTATGGTATAAACTTAAATAGTTAAACTGTGCAATTCGTATACAACTAATGGTATGAAACTGCAAGGTGACTGTGAGATGGACAGTGCATAAGAAGACACAAACCTCCAGGAAATCCTAGGTGCTCAGTGGGAAGCATATATGCTATAAGGACCTGGCGCAATCCAGACTCCAGTGTATTGAAGATGAATGCTGGTAATTCTTGTGCCCCGACTAGCCTGAGGTGCTGTGAATCTGAAGCATTAGCATTTATTTTATAACAAAGGCATACCTGCTAATTCAAAAGGCATCACTACCATTGGTAATTCTAGTGATATTATCAAGCACTGATAATATTTAGTTAACATGCCATTTAAAATTAGCTTCTATTTATGATCTAACAACATTTATTTCATCTAATAAAATATCTTTATATAAACACTGTAAATCCTTGCTAATGAAGTAGGTTGTTCCCTATGAAAGCTCATGCCTCTGAGAACTAGTTAGTCTCTAAGGTGACTTATTTCCCCTTATAAACTCTTTTATTAATTGTTTGTCATTTGGGGGAAAAATGACAAAAATGTCAGAGGAGCAGATTCAGTGCTGGTGCATTTTGCCTCACCTAGTCCCTTGGAATACTTGCAGTCAAGTGAGGTTTTCTAAGGAAGTGATGAGCGCTGCAATTTGAGAACAAGAATGGTGACATATCCACTGTCCACTCCTCATCTTTCTTCTCTGGTGCAAATAGCGCCCAGGAGAGGCCTAGCAGAGCTCTCAGAGGCTTTGAACACCAGTGCTGGCAAAATGTAAGATTAACCTCCTCAGTCAAGAAGCTAGTTGGAACCTTATCCCAGAAGAGTGATGGGCTTGATAAAAGACAAAGTATCAACTGAAGAAGACATGGAGGAATCTGAGGTAGCAGAGAAAGAAGAGGAAGACACTGGAGAATTTGTAATCACAATCCTAGCAGCAAGAAGAGTGAATGACTGACATGATTTCAAATCCTAGGTTCTGGTTCTTCCTGCTGGAAAGGGAAGTGAAAGATGTGGTAAAGCTTATTACCTGGGATCCTGGTTTTCGCCAATTTAAAAAAAATCCCCAATTTTCAGATTAAAAAATGTTACCCAAATTCCACATTTTTCCTTGATTAAAATGAAACACCACTATACATAGATCTATATATAGTGGTGTTTCATTTTAATAAATGGAAAAAATGTGGATTTGGGGTAACTTGTGTGACGGGCTGGCTGGCAGTGACCTGGCCCAGGGATTTTGAAACGGTAAAAGATGATTGGAGGACTTGAGATTCCCTTTCCGCACCAATCAGGCCCCAGAAACTCACCCCCCTGTGTCCCGATTGGCCCCTTGGGTCACCTGGAGGGGGATAAAAGGGGCAGCGTGGGCTGACTCAGGAGAGACCAGTGAGGGACAACAAGGAAGGGGCTTCACAGAGCTGGTAAAAGCTGAGCCAGCAGGGCAGGAGAGAGTGCCCCAGCAGAGCCTGAAAGAGCAGGACCTACAGGCAGCAGCGTGGCATGCGGCCGGCAGGAGAGGCCCCCCACTGGGCTCCAGGATCCCCAAGGAGAGGCTGCAGCCAGCAGGAGAGGCTT
>NW_017729032.1:122939041-122944191 GCF_001723915.1 Gavialis gangeticus | reverse complement strand
AGCTCTGCTTCCAGCTCCTCCAATCAGAGGCCAGGCAGCTCGATGTGAGGCCAGGCTCCAGGAAGGTCAAGACCCCGAGCAGGCTAAGGCAGTGTCAGCACTGGTGGCTGTGTGGTAGTAGTCTTGCCTACCACATGGGAGATCTGGGCTCAAATCCCAGCTGAGGTGACTTGGGGTGAGTAAGCTAATGAGAAGGAAATCTTTTTGCAGTGGAAAGGGGCCATTGTGTTTTCTCCCCCTCCAGGTACCAAGGCCCTATGTTTCCTCGTCATTTGACATTTTGCACCCTTTGTATATTTCACCAACCCGTATTGTTTGTTCTGCTATTTGAGTTTTATATTTTGTTAACCCTGTTTTGTCAATGATTGTAAGTGTCTGACCTTTGTTGAATCCTGCCCCCCTGGGGCATTGTAGTGTCCACTATACCCTCCGATTTATGCCAGTTATGTTCCCAGTATTAAAAGGTATACGGTTAAGTCCTCATTGGTGGTCTGGCTCTGCTCTACTGGGGAGGCGAGTCCCTACACATCCCACAGCACTTGTGCACCTGCTTTGATCCCTTCAATTGGAGAGGGGGTACCTCTTGGAGTACAGCCCAGCTTACACTTGCATATTATTGTAAAAGGCAAAATCTATGTCTCAGACTGAAGTCACTGAAGATCAGGAAAATGGAAGGTATGGTTCCTAAATTAATTGCATTGTCTACCCTTTTGTAGTTTCAGAGAGAGCATTCCTATAGCTGTCACTTTCTTGGTCCACAATTTTTTGCTAATTTGTACTGCGGACTCTTGGGATTCACTCTGATATAAACAGCTCTGAATTTATTTCTGTACTTGCAATCCTGGGATCTCGGGGCAAGAGAAGGTTAACCAGTGACCAGCCTGCTTTTGTCAACCAAATTACCCAAAGCATTACAGACAAAACCTCTTACATACCAATAAGTAGGGACATACTGAAATGGCAATTCCATGGATTTTGCAAAACCTGGCATTGCCCTCTTCTCTACTGTGTCCAAACTTATTCTCAGGCATGCATATATATGGGTACCTCGCCAATGCATAGCTGACCGAGCATGCTCTTTTAACGTGCTCACATATATGCATCCACAGTACAGAGATAGGAACAAAAACAGCTAGAAAATGGGTATGTGGATAGAAAACTGCTATTTAGGTGCACAAAGGGAAACAGAATTCTGCCATACATACATACAGTGTACATCTATATCAATATTTGTCTGTCTCTATCTAAATAGACACACATCTACATAAATACATATGTCTGTCTGTGTGTATAAATCTTAGTTATTACATCCAATATGTGCAAAGCAGTCCTTTTTTTTACTAATCCCTGAAGTAAGAAATTGAGGTTGGACGTCTATGAAATTAGAAGAACCTAAGGAAAGTCTGGGGGTAGAAGAACCACTCCCACACAACAGTCAAATAACTCAGATTTGGTCACAAGCTTTGGTTATCTAGTAGGTGAAACAATTCTGTCGTTAGGGCTAGATTTTATGCTACCTATTGGGCATCTAAGCAAACTATCTAGTCCACCATGTTCCAGTCCCCAACAATCCATTTATGCATCTACTTTTGTAATATACCATTATCTGGCCCTTAAGATTGAGTCACAACCCCCCCCCCTTCCCTCCTAGTGTGGGTATGTGGGTCTTATTTGGGGGCTCGGAGTATGTGAAAAATATAGGTATTTAAAAGGGTATTTAAATTAAATAGTTTTAAGGGGGATTATTACTCTGCAGAATGAAACTGTCACTATATACACAGCACTAATGAAAAAAAGGCAGCAACACAGAATCACTTTGCTACATAATCACATTTACTTTCGGTTCTTTTGCAACGATTATACAAGCATAAAAGTAAAGCAACACACAGTAGAGCACTGGACTACTATTTCAGGTGCTTTGCCTTTTATATCAGGTTCTTTTGTATGGTTGTAGGTCTGGTTGTTATTACAAGTTACTCCACTAAATTATTTAGCATATTCATGAATATTCATTCAACCTATAATTTGTACATCAGAGACACTAATTGTGGCAGAGGATGAGAAAAGCTACTATATGTCCCCAGCGATGCAATTTCTTTTCACAGGTATAAAGTTTAGACCATGAGCAATTCCTAGGCTCATGAGATGATCCAGTCATGTGGCTTTAATTCCAGCATATCTAGAAGAACATGCAGGTAGTGCTCTTGCTGCTTGCTGAGCTGCTCTGATGAAGAAACAGCATTCAAACAAGTTGCCCAAAGTTATGCATCCAAATCCATATTTAGGTATGTAAATACCAGTGTCCTGATATCAGTGGATGAGAAGCATCCGCAGCGGTCAATTGAAACTTAAACACTTCTAAAAATCACTTTTAGGAACTTCTGGTTTAGAGCACAGTTCCCAGGTGTTGCAGGCAGTCATATCATGAAATGCCTTTCCTAAATTGGTCAGGCTTTATCCTAGAAATAGTTGGGTTACTTGTTCCCTGTGCTCCTACTGAAAGATTGTTCCCAAACCTTCCCTAAAATTCCAAAATAAATTCATTCATGCTTATTTTTTTACTTGCTTACTCCTGATTAGTAAATAGGTTCTCTCTTCCCTCAGTATTGAACCCCCTGTTTTACTTATAGAGAACAACCTCTCACCGCAGCCTTCACTTTGTTCAACTAAACAACAGAAGCTTCTCTGATCAGCTTGGCTGTCCACTCCACAATTATCTTAATAGTCTGCTTTTCCATCTGTTCCAGTTTATAGTTTCATAGTTTCTAGGGTCGGAAGGGACCTGAGAAGATCATCTAGTCCGACCCCCTGCCATGGCAGGAAAGAGTACTGGGGTCAAACGACCCCAGTACTTAAATCTGTTTAAGTACCCCAGTACTTAAATCTGTTTAAATTTAATCTTTCTTGAAAACAGGGACCTAGAATTGTTTGCTATATGTCAAATAAGGACTCTCTAGTGCCTTACACAATGGCAGTAATACTCCACTTCTAGAATCTAGGGATGCACTGATACATTGGTTTGATATTGGATCAGCACCAATATAAAGAATATTGAGTGCATTGGAAATTGGCCTGATGTGGGGCCATTAATTTTGCCGACAAATGCCCATGCATGTGCGCAGCCACAGCGCAGCACATAGGCAGCAACATGTGCAGCCTTGCAGTGTGGAGAGCTGCGAAAACTGGTAAGTCTGTTGTGATGGAAGAGGAGAGAAGAGGGGAGAGGAGGGAGGGGGGAGGGAACAGGCATGAGGGGGCAGATCAAGGCCCCCCCGTGGTAAGGGAGGGACTGTGGCCAGGGCAAGTGCTGCCCAGCCAGGGCAGGGTGGGTGTATCCTGCTGCTGTATGCACCCTGGGAGGGTGGGGGTCATGTGCCCCTGGATCTGCATGGGGCACGGGCAGGGAAGGCTGCAGCTGCAGGCTGGGACTCCGCTGGGCTCTTCCTAGTGTGGGGAGTTGGTTTGGGTCAGGATTGCGCTTGGAGTGGGCGGTGCTGGGAGGGGGCTATGGTGAATTTTGGGGGGCTGTAGCCCCCCCTCTAGCCCTTCTAACAAAGTGCCGCCACTGCCTGCCCTGAGCACAGACCAGTGCAGCCCCAGCCTGCAGGTGCAGCCTACCCTTCCCCATGCAGATCTGGAGGCACACCCCCATGTGCCCTCCCAGGGTGCATGCAGAGACAGGAGCGTCCCCCCCACACCTCCCAAATGAGCTGCAGCTCCATCCTGTGCCCCACTCTGCCATGCCTGCCCCAGTCTCTGCCCCACTCCCTCCCTCACTGTTGGGGCCTGAATCTGGTCCCCCACACCCCTTCCCTCCTTACTCCCCTTCCACCAAAACAGGCCTATCAGCTGAACACAGCTCTCCATGCTGTATCAGAAATCAGATCAGTATAGGCAGATATGCTTGCTTAAAAATCAGATATCGGTATTGGCTCCAAAAATCTGTATTGGTGCACCCCTACTAGAATCACATGCGTCTTTCATAGCTGCTTCACAGTGGAAAATTACAGGATCTCCTGTGATAGATTATTATACGCAAGTCTCTCCTCTTCAGTCATTTTCACTGGATAAACTCTCAGAATATAACAGAAATTCCTCCTATTAGTCCCTAAGTGCATGACCTTGCACTGTGTACACCAGTTTTCAAGGTCATCTGGTTCTTCTGCATTGCATTCAGATCCTCCTTTTAATTGGCAGTGTCTTAACTTTGTCATCAGCACTGCTACTTTTGTCATCACTCTTAGTTTTCTGCCAAAGTCAATAATGAAATATTTCTAAAAATTGGTCCCAACAGTTGAGAGGAACAGTGACAGTTAACTCCCTACAAGGCAACAGACACCCAGTTCAGCATTACCCATTACTCTTTAGCAGTTACTTACCCAATTTATAATTCTCCAGCTTAAATAATAAATTTCCCAGATGGTACCATACCAAATGCTTTACTGAGATCAATAGATTAGATATACTGCATTTCCCTTGTGCTGTTTTCTTCTCAAAACACAGCAATCAGGTATTTACATCCCTAAACACCACTTCAAAACATACAAGTTTGAAAACTATGGACATAGTTTTGATGTACACATGAATACACAGAAGGCTAAGACAGGGAGCTGACAATTTACTTCAGCATGAAGAATTAAATAGAAATATACAAAATCAGCCAATTTGATGGAAAAGCAAATATACCATTTTCCATCAAACTATCATGATAAAAATTGTTCTGAATCATTTTTTGATGAGACAGAAGTCTTACAAAGTTCCCTCTATGGATTTTTATTTCTTCCCTAACTTACACAGAGCTCAATTGTTCTAAGCGTTCCTTAAATTGCTAAAATGAGCTAACAATAACTAATGCAGCCAATCTCTTGTTGAAATAAATGTAAAAACAAAACACAGCAGTGAGATACAATATTAAGGATTTGGTTTTGCTATCAGGCATTCAGATTCATAAAAACATATCTTGAAAAAATAGTTTGCATGCACAGGCAGTAATAAGATTCAGTAATAATAAATAACAACAATACTATCCCCCCTTGCATAGATTTTTAAAATTATCTTAAACAACATAATACACATCCATGTAGCAGACAGGATAATAAATCCCTAATGGCCTAGGAAAAAGAAAGGAGAAAATTGCTTGTTCACTCTGA
>NW_017729032.1:122932246-122934041 GCF_001723915.1 Gavialis gangeticus | reverse complement strand
ACAACATAATACACATCCATGTAGCAGACAGGATAATAAATCCCTAATGGCCTAGGAAAAAGAAAGGAGAAAATTGCTTGTTCACTCTGAACTCATTCTGCCTCGCCCCCACTGTGTTTACGTTATTGCTGGGTTTACAAAGAAGAACAAGCATCTCTTACATGGAAGTATTGTAACTAAGATAAGCAAAGGGTATATGCTGAAAATTCTGTGACAACTTTAAGAATATAACCCTCTCCTATCTGGTGTTTTGTTATTTTACTGACTGGAAGGGGAGAGGAAATGGGGCTCTATTCCCCCACACCCTATTTTTCTCTCCCTGGAGCCCTCTCATACTTGCTTGATAGGAAAGGATAGTAACTATGCCATTATAAAAGAGACCTTGTAGGAAAAAGGAAAGACAGATGGGGTTGTTAATCCATAGTAGCAGATTACAGGGAAGGAAAATAGCAGATACAAGAAAGGGCTGGAAAGCAAGAAAGGAAGTGGCAGGACAGGTGCAACTCTGCAGAAGTGGGTGGGGATCTTAGCTCTCAGCCCAGCCATTAAAACCCAATTCTTATGTAGTTCCCAACCATGGCTTCAAAATACCAAGTAAAGCCTTGGGGACTGGCATGTAGTCCCCTCCCCACTATAATGAATATTTTTCCTCCAGAATGGGCCTGCATTTCCCACTTGCCATCTAGGAGTATTTGGTGAAGGAAGACCTGAGATAGTACAGGAATTAGGTGGTATCTAGCTTTTAGCAGGGTGGCAAAAGAGTTACAATGAGAATCTGAGAGGTCCATTGTTGTGTGCATACAGAACAGTGAAGGGTGAGAAAGAGACAGAAATAGGAGGAGAAAGAGGTGTGAAAGAGTGTCACTGTATGCTGAGGGAAGGGCTAGAAAAGGTGTCCTCCACTCCTTCTGCAGTAAAATAATTGCTTTGTGCCAACTCTGTCCCTTCTGATTTGACTCTATGTATAAGGGAAGTCTGCCTCAAAGGATTAGTCCTAGAACATGTTCACTGAAAGGTATAGTGGTCTTAGGGAAGGCTGGCAGCAGGGCTGTAAATTGTTGATATATTTACTGACTGTCAGTAAAAAAAATCAAGTTAAAATGTCAGAACATTGTCAGAAATGTCCATAAAAAAAAAACTTTAGCTATCAGTAAAAACACCAAGCAGCCACAGCTTAATTGAAGTGGTAACAAACAGAGCACAGCAGCAGCATCTGGTGTTTGAGTGGGAGTACAGCACTTGAACAAATGTTCTCTTAGTCATACACTGCTGTTGCATCCCAAGTTGCCTGTAATACTCCTGGGTCACATATGTTTCTTTGATGGGTTTATGCCTGGACAGAGGTAGTAGGGCTGGCAGGGGTACAGCTGAGGTATGGAATGGGTGAGGGGCACCATAGTACCAGGTCCAGTCAGGGGCACCAGGTTGTGGGGGCAAATAGGGAGCTTAGGGAGGGAAACAGCAGAGTGTAAAACCATTACTGCAAACAAACAGGACTGCAACTACCCCCAAAAAGAAAAAAAAACTCAAAACTTTTTACCAGCAACCAAACTTTTTTACTGTTTTACTATGGTTGATGTTAAAACCCTAAACTTAAACCCAGCCCTTCTACCTGGGACCTGGCAGCAGAGCAAAGCCTGGCAGAAGAGTTACATTTACACAAAATAAAACATGCATCAGGAAAAGCATGTGTCAGTAAAAAAAGTCTGGGTATCATTAGAAAGATCGCAGATTATCAGTTAAAAAAAATTATTGGCCGGCAACCATTCAATAGACTTGCCTGGGGGGGGGGGTT
>NW_017729032.1:122928244-122932156 GCF_001723915.1 Gavialis gangeticus | reverse complement strand
GGGGGGGGGGTTCTAAGGTGCAAAAAAACACACAGCCTGCTTACAGTCTGTTTCAGAAGATTAGGTGGCTGGCAATGCAAGGAATCACAGTTTTAAAAAGTGTAATCAGGCTCTGAAACCAGGGACAATTTCTGTATTCTAGGATGTATGGATAGACAACAAGGCAATATGGGGGGGGGGAGAAGAGAGACAACAGACTAAACCAAAAGAATTCCCTTGACATTTGTATTTGGTTTAGTCATTCTATTTGCATTTAAGGGGATGCATAAGGCATCTTTGAGCTGACAGTATTTGGAGGACAGACGAGGGGAGTGAGAAAGATGTTTTTAGGCTAGCAATATTGTGTATAACGAATACTGAAAACAAAGACACTGGGCTGAAGGAACCCAGATTATAGAGATTTATAAAAAAATTTTATAAGTAAAATTATATATTTTTCCTTAACATTTCTTTTGAAAATTCCTAAGATAGCTAACTAAGAAGAATGATGTATTTTATTTACATTTAAAACTGAAAATATCTTCCTTTTATAATCCAGCTTAATGAATTTGGGCAAAACATCAAAGCAGATCCATAAGGGGAATTTAAACAGTAACAACATCCACAATTTTTTTAGTATAATTCTTTAAAAAAAAATCCAAGCACAGGGGCAATGCTAATGGGAGCTACCCTGCTGAAATATGCACTTTTGGGTGGCATCTGACTTAGCTATCAGTAAATCCTGTGTAAATATATTTAAACCAGGTTAAATTTGCATTTTTTTTTTTACTTTTCTTATTTATTTGTTAATATAAAAGTAAATCTTATATTAAAGATGTTTGCAAAACTTTGCTTGACAAGAAAGCAGAAACGTATACCACTATATAGTTCACATGCCCTAAATTGTAGCATAGAAACATTTAAGTGTACGATATACCTATGCAACCTGAAAACCAAAACCCGATCTCTGCTAATGTGAACACATGTGCAGCCTTTATTCCATCCAGTGTTCCATGTGTACGACAATGAGGAAACAGGTCATCTGAGCTCTTTAGTGCTTAAATACATGTATTTTAAACTATTTACATTTTAACCTGGGGTGCTCAACCTGTGGCCCACAGGACTCCCCATATCTCTGAAAATTTAGTGGCAGGGTAGTCATATCACTGTTCTCCTGCTGCCAAATCTCTGGAGGCAGGGGGAGCCTCAGGCCCTTCATGTTGGATCTGGCATCTGACCTAACGTATGGGGCCAGGTGGGCAGGGCGCTGGGCCCCAGGGCCCAATCCCAGTGTAGGGGGCTGGGAAGGGGAGGTGCTGAGCTCGCAGGACACCATCCCAGGGCACAGGAGGTAAGGGGCAGCTTTGGAACCCTGGAACCCAATTCTTGCACTCAAGAGATGGGAAGGGCTGGTTCCAGACCCCTAGGACCCAATCCCAATGTATAGGGGATGACAGGGGACAGCTTCTTGTCCCTGAGAACCAATCCCAATACACAGGGGGTGAGAGGGGATGGTGCCAGGCCCCAGTCCATCCTATGGATGGGCCCCACCCAATCAACTGGCAAGTGGGTGAACAGGTTGAGCACCACTATTTTAAACCAAAATATTTTCTTTTTCTCTTCTTGTTTTTCTACCTTCTTTCCCCGAGAGCTCTCACCATTCTGCTTCCTTTTCTGGCCAGGTAAGAAAAGTATTGTAAACATATCCAAATACTACTCCATAAATGAATTTAATGGAACCCTAGACTGCACTGTACCCAGTGTCCCTCCCTAATCAAGATCTCTTTAATCTTCACTAATTCAGCAGAGAAGCTCCCTTCATAGATTTCATTAGCATTACGGCTGGAAGGGACCTTGGAAGATCATCAAATCCAGCCCCCTGCCCAAGGGACAGGAAGTCAGCTGGGGTCATAGAAGCCCAGCAAGATAAACATCCAAATTTCTCTTGAAGGTGTTCAATGTGGGTGCTTAAACCACCTCCAATGGCAGGCTATTCCAGACCTTGGGGGCTTGGACAGTAAAGAAATTCTTCCTTATGTCCAGCCTGAAACAGTCTTGCAGGAGTTTATAACCATTCGACCTTGTCATCCCTTGGGGTGCTCCGGTGAACAATCGTTCCCCCAGATCCTGGTGAACACCCCTGAGAAACTTATAGGTGGCCATCAGATCACCCCTGAGCCTGTGCTTTTCCAGGCTAAACAGCCCCATAGCTCTCAGCCTGTTGTCATAAGGTCTGTTTTCCTGACCTCTGAAAATGCACCTGGCTCTCCTTTGGACTCTCTCAAGCTTCTCCACATCCTTTTTGAATTGTGGAGCCCAAAACTGGACACAGTACTCCAGCTGTGGCCTCACCAAGGCTGAGTACAATGAGAGAATGACATCCCGGGATTTGCTTGAGAAGCATGTATGGATCCAAGCCAGCATTTTGCTCGCTTTACTAGCCGCAGCATTACATTGCAGGGTCATGTTCATCTTGTGCTCAATGATGACCCCCAAGTCCCTTTCATCTGTAGTGCTAGCCAGCATAGCACTGCTGAGCCTATAAGGATGCTGCAGATTTTTCCTCCCAAGGTGGAGAACCTTGCATTTTTCAGTGGTAAACACCATCAGGTTCTCATGCACCCACTTCATGAGCCTGTCAAGGTCAGCCTGGATTGCCCTCCTGTCCTCAGGTGTGGATGCTTTACCCCAGAGTTTGGTATCATTGGCGAACTTAGCCAGTCCACTTCTGACTCCAATGTCCATGTAACCGGGTCTCCATTGAGACCCTGTTGCTAAGGGAACGGGGGCAGCCGGAAATAATTACCCTGCAAGGAGGGCGGGCCCCGGCTCTTAAGGAGCCAATGGTGACAAGACTCTGGGGGATAAGATGAAGAGAAAAAGGAGGAGGGATGCCTTCTGGCACCAGTGGAGAGCACAGAGAGGCGCTGCCAGAGAGAGAGCCTCCAGAGAGAAGGATCAGGGAAGTGAGACCCGACTCAGGATCAGAAGGAGCAAAGGGATCCCGGAACCCAGACACCGGCTGACCTTGACTCAACAGTAATGGCGGTGAGTGCGGGGAGAAGCGGAGCCTTGCCATGGGCTGGACCAGAGGCTGACATCAAAGATCAGGGAGGCTACGGTGAGTCGAAGAGGTGGTGAGAGGGAGAGTACTCCTACCCAGACCTCCAAAGAGTCTAGGTGACTCTAGGACCCCCTCCCCCCAAGGAGAGCGGGATGCTGAGGATTAGGAGGTCAGGGGAAAGCTGTGGAGCCTGCACGCCAGCTCTGCAGGAGAAAGCCGCAGGCGGAGGCTGTAACAAGCTGCTAATTGACTCATTAGCAGCAATTATAGGACTAAACCTGGCTGTAACAAGCCGCTAATAGGGTAATCAGATAAAGGCGGCATGGCTTCCATGGACTGTAACACTAGAACGGGGGCTGCCAGGAGGCTGGAGACCCTGAGATTAATCCTTTGGACTGCAATCTCCCACAAAGGGGAGTTTCTTGTTAACAACAGTGAACTATTGAATAAAAGCACTAGAAGTAAGTTTATTTCAGCATGGTACTTCCCGAGGGTACTTCCTCCTGTAACAACCACTTCCTCCCTATTTCATTTCTTTAAGATCCAAGTCATGGCAGGTGGGAATTACAAGGATAGAGGGGGTACTTGATGGGCCCGCTGACAGTCCACATCATTAATGAAGATGTTAAACAATACAGGTTCAAGGACAGAGCCTTGGGGGACCTCACTGGTCACAGGGCACCATGACGATTAATTTCTGTCAACCACCACCCTCTGGGTCTGACCACAGAGCCAGTTCCCCAGCCAGTGGATCGTGGTGGACCCAAGGCCACAGTTGGCCAGTTTTGCCAAGAGGTGATCATCGGATACCAGATCTTTTTGAAGTCAAGATATATGACATCAATCTCCTCTCCCTTGTCCAGGTGATA
>NW_017729032.1:122927116-122927537 GCF_001723915.1 Gavialis gangeticus | reverse complement strand
AGGCACCACATTGGCCTTCTTCCAATCTTTGGGCACTTCACCAAAGCACCAGGAGTTCTCAAAGATCTATGTCAGGCTCTTCTAAGCCTGAGTTCCTCAAATTAAGATTCAATGGGATTTTTCACTGTAATGTGTTTTGAAGTATTGTCATAGTTCTGCTTAATTAATAAAGCAATTAACAATATCAAGACAACCTAATTGAAATCACTTTGAAAATGTACTGTTTCAAAAACTTTGCTTCAGGTCTTTAGTAATTCTGACTTCAAGGACCATGGCCTTTTTTATAAATGTTCTTCACATATTTCAGGCATCTGGGCAGTCCTTGTTTGTTTTGTCTTTTGGGCTGTTGTTTGACTTGTTGGTCAACTGAAACACACACACACACACACACACACACACACACACACACACACACACACAC
>NW_017729032.1:122899645-122927061 GCF_001723915.1 Gavialis gangeticus | reverse complement strand
TTCAAAATCACACACACACACACACACACACACACACACACACACACACACACACACACACACACACACTGTAGCAATTTGTGCATGCTTACCTGTACTGTAAAGTGGAAACCACAATAATATGGATATTAAGTGCTTCTATACTACTATATGAAAGCAGACATTGCTAGGATGGCTTTGCCTATTAGTTCAATCAAACAAGAACAAAGTAAAAACAGAGAAAATCCTTAGAGATCAGGTGAAGTTTTAATGATGTGATGTGATTCTGCAATTCTTTCCTGTACTGCGTTAAGTAGGTAGGTTGCTCCAGTATTTAATAATTACAAAAGAGGTTATTGGCTTGCCTTGTTTAACCTGCATTTTCTGTCCTTTTCACTATACTACATGAAAATAACTAATTGCAGTTGAATAATTTTGGTATGAAAAACAGAATTCAAAGTAAAAATATAACTGAATCTCTCATCCACTGACTTCTTCAATAAGGCCCCCTCTGTGCATGCAGGTAAAGGTGTAATGGGATCTAATACGTGATCCAAACAATCATGCTTCCTGCTATGCCACATCTTACTGCTAGGGATCTCCATAAATCACACCAAAAGTGCCCCTCCCGCAGCAGCTCCTTTAATATTTTTTCACCTCTTGCTCCTTGCCCTGTCCCTGATTGGCAAAGAGGCCCTGCCAACTGGACTGCTTGCCACTCACTGATCACCAGGGAAGCAAAAACCACAGCATATTTAAAATAACAGTTTTTGTTTCCCCAACAATTAGCGGCAAACAGCCCAACTGGAAGGGCCCCTCCACCAATCCAGTGTTGAAATGAAAAGCATTAAAGAAGCCACTTCAGGGGGCACTTCCAGCATGATTTACAGAGATCCCTGCTTATTGCTGATGCAGGGGGAGTCCAATCCCAGGCTCCCCCTATACCAGCAAGAAGGAAGCTCTCACAGCTGGGAGCCCCCTCAGATGGAAGGTGCTCCCAATTATGGGGGTGCCACCCTCACCCTCAGGGCTAAACGATTGTGGCAACTGCAATCTCCCAGCCCCAGGGTTTCATGTACCCTTGAAGCTGGAAAAGTATGGCTGCTGTAATACTCCAGCCCCAGGGGCTCCACATACTCCTTGGGCTTGAAGATTGCAGTGGGGCCTCTCAGCTCCTGGGACCCAGAAGCAGAAAGCACACTGCCAGGAACCAATGTCTGCAGCTGCAGAACTCCAGGTCCCAGCAGCTATGGGGTGCTGCCAGGACCCAGAATCAGCAGCTGTTGGGGCTGAGAGTCCCTTGAGTTGCAGGACTCCTGGCCCCAGCTGGGCATGGTGCAACCTTGAAGCTGGGAGCCCTTTTGGCTGATGGGGCTCCCAGATGCAGAGGAGACCCTGCTACACATACTAATTAAAACTGTATAGCACTAATGAGGTCTTTATTGAGGTCCAACTTTATAGCTTTTTATGGGATGATAAGTACTTTGCCCATGTAGCTGGTTTCTGGGTAACGGTGCAATAAACCAGTTATTTGTTTGATACCTGTAATGTGTAGAGGAGGGCTGTGACAGGAGTGCCTCTTCTGGAGTCCATCTACCAGTGACCCCACCCTCCTGTTATGGGCCAACCACCTGCCTTCTCACCTGCCATGCCTTGATCTTAATTAATGGATGTTAATTAGCAGGAAGCTGCCCATTTATTGCCCTGATGCCAGGGGAAGCTATCTGCGGCTCCTTTTCCTCCCCTACACTGCAGCCCAAGCCTCACATATGATACTGACATTGTTTGATCTGGGCCTTGTTGTAATTTGGCCCTCCCCTTGTCCTCTCTGGGGCTTCTCGCTGCCCCCTCTCTCTGGGGCTGGGGTTCCCTCACTACTGTGGGTCCCCTATGAGGCCTCCTCCATCCCCCAATAGCTTCACCCAAACCACCAGTAAGAAAGCAAACACAAAACACAAGCCCCTGGGCTATAAGAAAAATCCAAGCCGCCCAGCTAAAACATCATTCGCTCTCTACCAGGGAATACTCCATCCCATAACAATATTAGGAGCTGCTCATGCAGTCAGGCCTCTCCCCTTTGCTTGCTCCAGCAGAGCTCCCTTCCTCCTTGGCTGCCAGCAGGGAACTGCTGTCCTGGCCTCAGGCCTCGGATTTATGTGGGAGCCAGGCCCTGCCCCTTCTGGTCAGCTGACCAGGTGCAGGTGCAGCCAATTCCCTCCTTAACTGGTTGTCTCGGCAACTGGCACCTGGGTTTCTGCCTCTGCTCTGTGAGTAGCAGGCACCTTAGTGTCCTGCTACAGGGGCTAACAGATTGCTTTCCATTTGGTTTTTGCACCCTGTGTAGCCACAAGGTGGCTCTCCTATCTTCCCAAACACCTATAAAGGAAGTAAGAGGAGAAACTTGTGGGAAGTGATTACCAGAGAACTATACTGCAACACAACTGTCTAAAATATATTACTGGATATAAGTAAAAGTTCTGTAGTCTTTTAGCAACTAAAACTTTGCTACTGATAGAATTTACATGAGAGCTTGATTTTGTGTGGTTGTAATTCAGAAGTAAATCACTTTCCACCTGTAATTTCAAGTGGATGTTCCAAATGAAGCTATCATTAAACACAATGAACTCTGATGAAACTTTATCACATTTTCAGCACAAGCCAAAATGAGGTGAAAGCCATACCCACACATACACAAAATAAATTAGCCCATCCTAAGCAGTAAGTGACCACAGTTAGATTGCTTCTGGCATCTGATCTACCTCTACATGCCACTGCAGCCTGCGATGACAGTATCAGTGCTTTCAAGCATGTTTCACAGGCACTGAGGGCATTTTGTGTGCTGTGGGATGCACTTCTATTTCTAATGAGTCACTAATTAAAAGTGCCCGTGTGTCATGTGCATCAGCATTGCCATGTGTCCTTGCACTGAAAAAATGGTGATGAGGTGCTTTGAACTAAAGCTCATTGAATGTGTTTTATTTCAAAATGCGTTTTGCTGTCATTTTTTAGCATGAGATGTGCAGCGATACAGAAGGCTGCTGGAGTGCATCAATTTGTGCTCCAGCAGACTCTGCTCCAATGCGTTGGATTTCTAGCACATCAGATCAGGCTCTGCACATGTGTGTAGGAGCCTTGAGCTACTAATTCTTAATGCTATTTATACATAATATACATGGAATTCGAGACCCTGTTCCTGTATCTTGCTAGATACCTGCTGTTCTGTATGCTTTACTTAGAGTTTTTATCCCTGGTTTAGTTCCTTTTAAATCTCTGCCATATCCTACCATTGGAAAAAAAAAATCAAAACAAATATAAAATACTCCCTTCACTGACTTAAAATGTTACTAAGTCAAGCCTAACAGCACTAGCTTCTACCTGCCATTCTGAAAACTGCGATGCCAAAGTTCAGCCCTGCAGATACTAAACAACTGTAGAAGAGAGTCTAAAGAGGAATAGAGACTCAGACTTATACAACTGCTGCCTGACCTTTGAGGAAACTTGGAAGGAAAGGCATTAGGTTGGTCTGCCTTTGCTGTAGCCATACAAACTTAGCAGTGTATTAACAATTAAGAAACACCCCGATTGGAAACATAACCCCAACACTTAACCAAGGCTCTTGGTCAATAATCATTTTTTCAGTGAGATAGCTGGTCAGTTTTAACAGAGTAATTTCACTTCACCACAAGGGCAGATCTAGAATGAACTTAATGGGATTGGGCATATAACCTCTCAAACTATGGGAGGAATCAGGGTGAGGGGTGGCTAGGGGCCCTGGGCTGGTGGGGGACACTAGGGAGCTGGGCAAGGATCAAGTGCTTGTGGTTGGGGACCCATGTTACCATCACTGCTGCTTTCTTTTATTGACCCAGAGTAGAGCAGAGGCCCAGAGCCACTCTTGCCCTGCTCCAGATATGGGCTCCAAGTGGAAGCTGTACAATGAGCTCGGTTTGGCCAGGAACAGTGGCAGCAGTGTACACATTTCTGCTGACAGCCCCTGCCACCTCCTAGTCACCCTTGCCTCCCAAGTGTCCCTGCACTTGGGGCAGGTGGGAGCAGTAGTTGAGAGAGTGAATGGGGGCTACAGTGAATTTTGGGGTGTCTCAATGCCCCCCCAAGTCCACATTCCAGAGCCACCCTGCCACCCAACCTGAGGGCAGCCTAGCCCAGGCCTCTCCCCCTCTCCATGGGGAACAGCCCAGTGCAGCCCCACTCCCTCCCTCACTGTGGGGGGCCTCAATTTCGTAATTTTGAAATATATTTCTGCATGAAAATGGAAGTAAGGTTGTTGACATGCCTCTAATTAAAATTAGCATGACATTAACTTTATATATTACTTTCTCCATTCTATGCATCTCAATAATATTTCAAAAATACATTCTCGTAGCAGTACAAAAAAGAAACCGAAATTCAGATAGAAATTCTATTAAAAAAAAAAGGAAAATTCCCAAATGCATAATTACTTAAATATTTTCAAGTTTTAACTAGTGTTTGAGTATTTGAGCAGTCAAAGTTTGGTCAACTGACTGGTCTAATATCAGTCAAATTGTAAACAATTGCCAATAAATCCATATAAAACACAGAAAAAGCACAAATTTTCCATTAAAGGTGTCAAAAAATAAAAAAGCATATTTGTGTCAAGAAAACTGCAAAAAATGTAGGTTTTTTTGTAAAAGAGTTATAATCTTTGACCAATCAAAAATATGCGGTTAACCGACAATATTTGACCAGTCAATTGACTGGCTTGCTAACCTTAGTTTTAACCTGTTTAGTGAAATCTACTTAAAAATCTAGAACTGGATTATTTTTGCAAGCAACTTCAGTAAAAATTCTGAATACTAAACACTTCTATATACAACAAAACTTCTGATTTTTTGAAGAGGTTTCTACTATGGTGTTTTTGGAACAAAGTAAAAGCACCTGACTCCTGGAAATGGCTAAGAAAAGATGCAAAGGGATCTGGTTTTGTTGTTTGCTTCTCTTTTATTCCCTTTTCCCTTTCTTGCTTTTGGTAAAGTCAAGGATTTGCATGACAAACAAAGACATATTGCATTTTTCAGGTGTATACATCCCAAAATTCTCAAGGTGTTATTTGGCTCTAGCACATCCTGGGAAATGTCTATATAAACTAAACCAAAAAAACAATACTGTGCACAGATGAAATGGAACAAGAACAAAGCAAGCACATATGCATAACCTTAACTCATTTCAGATGCTTTTCCATACTGGTTCCAACAGAGGCCAGGAACAGTAACTCTTACTGGCTAGGACAATAGAACTATCAAATATTTGGGTGCCTGTACATCAGCATAAAGACTGCTCCAATGCACTGTAATTACAGCACATCGAAGCAGACTTGATTAATCAAGTCTTCTGAAGTGTGATCATTACTGTGCTCCAGCAGCCTCTAATGTCTCGGGTATCAGCGTCCCCGTGCTTAAAAATGCCAGTGGGAGTGTTTGAATGAAAATTCACTGAACAACCTTTAGTTCAAGTGCCCCTGCCACCATTTTTAAGAGCAGGGATGCTGATACATGAGACACTGTAGTACTTTAATTAGAGCAGCTCTCAGAGCCACTCTAATTAAAGCACCCCCCACCCCCAAAGCACAAATACAAGTGCCATTTATGACCAAAATTGCACTTGGAACAAAAAAGAAAGTGTATTGGTAGGAAGAAGGCAGCTCATGGGGTCCCATTTGCACAGAACCTTTACAGCCCTCCAGCAGAAAACTGACACTAGCATTTCCAGAGTAGGAATTAATGAAGGAAGCCTGAATAGCGTAACTTTACATCATGTCCCAAGTATCCCAAACTTAGCTAGGAATGACCAAGCCTCCCCATTTCCTCACTAGCTCCTAGAGGTACACACAATGCATTTCCCACCAGGAGTGCTAGACAGCACTGTTCCTCAGGGCATCTTGCTCAGACTCTAGAGCTGTTGCCTTCAGACCCAAAGTAGCCACTTAGATCTATGTTCCAATACCTAACTTGGTCTATCACCAACATTTTCAAAGGCATCTGAATAATTTAGGAACCTAACTCCTCCTGAGGGTCACTGTGGCAGAAAATGTAACCTGAGCTCATTCTCACTGAGACTAAATGAATAACAGCAGTACAGTAGTTCCCAAGCAGTAGCCTGTGGAGTTCACATAGTAATTGTTCTTCCTATGTCAAAAGCTTCCCAATTACCTGGTGCTGGCTTCTCCTCCTAGTTTCCATCTCCCAGATAAAACAGATTGAGTGGGGGGATGTAATGAAGAGATAAAGCAGACCCCAGAATAATTTTTTTCAGAGACAGCGCATACTTTCCCAAAGTCACTATATACATGGAAACAATTGCTGCTTTCCCCGCGAAGGAGACTAGTGAATATACCTCTGAAGCAATTTTTTTTTAAGACACAGTCAGCACAATGGAAAAACTTGGGAACCTTTGCAATAGCTTGGGGGATTTAATGTGCATGTCTAGTTCTCACAGCATCACACTAGGGTTCAGCTTTGCTTAAAACAAAAGAGATCCCAAAGATAGGGATTTTTATCACCAAGAAGGCGAGTTGGATTTAAATAAATGACCAAAAAGGACAGATGGTCCTTTTGTTTATTACTAATTCCTTTAATCTTCCTGTTTCCCTAATCAGTGTTCTGTGGGCAGATCTAGAACTCTGAAGAGCGTGGTACAGTTGATGATGTGCATCATATATAAAACACATTTTTCTCCACTTAAAAATAAACTAGAAACTTTAACAATATGCTAGGCAGGCTGGGGCTGTATTATTCAGTTTAAGATTGAAGCAAAAACGAATATAACTTCATTGGAATGAGTTAAAAACAACTTGCAGGGCTGTGAAATAGGAACTTCATTACCAGAAACAGCTAACAAATGGCAGAATTGCAGAAAAGAGGATAGCTGGATTGGTGGAACATCAACATGATTTTTAAAGAGAGTTTTGACTGCAAATTTATTAATTAAGCAACCAATTTATTCTCTGATTAACCAGTGAAAGACTCCATGGTCCAGGTGTATCTTGGGTCAGAGAGCTAATTAGAGGACTAGCAGGAGCATCTTTCAGGACCTTACTAGCCCCTCCCCTCAGAGGGGCAAAATTATAGCTACAGCTAATTAAGAACAGGCTCAAAAGTTAAAACTGGGATGAATTAATCTGTTTATTAAATGTAAGTAGCAACAGGTAACAATGAACACTTAATACAACTACAAGAATACTGGCATCTAGGGCACTCTAGCTTCTTACTTATGTACACTACATAGGTTCTTAGATCATCCCTTGACCTAGTTTTCCCATGCTCATGAGCAGACTACTATACAGGTGTGACCTCATGCCTCAGGCCTAATTTCTAGCCCAACAAGAGCAGTTAATAACAGTGTAATGAAGAGTTTAAGAGGGATCAGGTAAATTATAATTAGCCATGAAGTCAAGTGACTAGGGTGACCATTCATCCAGTTTTATAGAGGATAGTCCTGTTTTCTGGTTCTCTGCCCTCTATTGATATTAAACCAGATGCCTTTATGTCCTCTATTTTTCACTGCTCAGCATCCCCCACCCTCACCACCAACACTGCCATGGCCATCAGCGGGAGCTCCCTGCTCAGCCTGCCCCTACTGCCAATACCACCACAGCTTCCTGTGGGAGCTGCCCCACTCACTGCTGCCATACCCCTGCCACCACCCGTGGGAGCTCGCCATGCCCCACCCCCCAGCCTCAGGAGACCCATGACGTTCATGGTGGTGGGGACAATTTCACTAAATGCAACTGTCCTCTATTCTTGAGGTACCTTGATGGCCACCCTACAAGTGACTCCCTTAGCTGCCCGACTAGAAATGCTGCTGCCATTTCCAGGCAGTTGGTTTTAAACTTTGGGTGGACCTGGAATCAAAGTGGGTAGGGGAATAGAGTGCAAATGCACCCCCTGCAGTATTAATTCTAAGTGGAAATGGAAGAGCAGTGTGAATGTGTGAAATGGACATTATTGGCAAACAAGAAATGTATGCTCTTTGCAATTTTGCTTCCCTGCGAAGCAGGTAATGCTTCATAGAAATCAGCCCAGAACTCTACAAATATGACAGTTTCTTAGCTCCCTTTCTCCAACAAAATTTTTAAGGGCATTTGTCCCAGGATCTGGAAGAGATTCCCCAATCCTGGGTTTCGCATGTATTCCAGAACCTTTAAAACCTGTGATGATGACCCTGGGATTGGGGAACCTCTCCTCAATCCTAAAGTCCCCTTGGCTGGAATGTGTCAAGTGCCTTGATCAACAGCTCCCTAGGCACTGTGGGCCAAGGCAGTCAACCTGCCAGGTTGTGGGGAGACCTGAGGTATCCTGCGACTCAGCACACTGGCCCAGCTGATGAGCTCCCCTTGATTTGGTACCCTGACAACAGTGGGGTGCAGCCTCATGCAGGACTTTACCACATGGCTGTCAGCTGGTCAACACAGAGAAGGTGTCAACCAAGCCCTGCTGTGCAGCCAGCATCAGGTTGCGTGGCAGGGCTATCCTGCCATATGTTCCATTTAAGATGAGATGGAAATCAGGCACAAAAATATAACACCTATTTTGTGGAAAAATGTTTAGGTTCTTTTGCCATTTTGTCGTACCATTAAATTGCTTGAATGTGTGGCAAGGTTACTGTTTGTGGCATAATTAACAGGCTAATCACATTTTAAGTATAATGTCTGCCAGGGGCCTTCTAAGAGTTCAATTTCATATAGCTACAAAAAAGATTGCATCATGATATCAAGTTATTTTACCGTGGTCATACATTTTTCTAGAAGTCTAATGAGAGAAACATCTCATACAATATTCAAATAAATATACAATTTATTTGCTTAATTCAAAGCAAATAAAAAGAAGGTAAAAATATTCAAACAATTTTGGCCATCAATTAAAAGTAATGCTTCTGATTAAAAAAACCTCTCACACAATCAGAAATCAGTTTTTCTATTTCTTTAAAAACCGCTTTTGTAATGTAGGTGTTACAAAATCTTGTTCTTCTATTGCAGTAAAAATGAATACCTTTCATTCAGTTATAAAATGACAAAGATGGTGTATTATTATCATCACAGGCGGGTAGGAGGCATCATCAAATAGTATGTCAATTCTGAAAGAAAAGTGACATAAGTAGAGAGGCACATGGAATGCAGAAGTTAGTTCTGATGTTCACCATGAAACAGGATACTGGCAGCTCTGTGATTAAGTACAGGAAAATGGAAGGCTACAAACCATGTTTTGGACTCAGAGTATCACCTCAGGTACAAGTGCAATTAAGTTTGCATCTAAACCCATGTAACTGACATAAGGGATCTGGCCCCATCAATTTTTAGTAAAAAAAACATTCTTTTTGCACATTCATGCATGCTTCATTTCTTCCATCTGGTCTACTCTCTTATTCCCATGAGATTTTAAAAAAATTCTAGACAAGAAGAATTTTATTGGATTAGTTACCAAATAATTTAATCCATATTTAATTAATTTTTAATTTAAATTATTTTATACAAGTTGTTTTTTTAAATAAAATGTATTTAACTGAAAATTAGATATTCTAGGGTTTAATTCTATACATTCTTGCTTGCTTTCAATCCTACACCTAATGAAAACAATTTACAAGTAAATAATATACTATTTAAGAATATTACATGTTAATACTAGAGAAAAAGACACTGTTAGAATAATGTTATCAAACTGGCAAAATTGAGCACCTGAACTTAGGAAATACCAGAATTAGGTTACTGTCCAGTCCATGATCAATCATAAAATTAATGTCCTTTAAAAATGCATCTAGGCTAATTTTGTAACTGATTTTGAAACTCAGCCTACCATTTTATATCCACAAATAATTATGGGACAATTTTGCAAGGCTGTTAACTCTAGATACAAGTGATGGCAGTTAAAATATGACTACCTGATTGGAAGGCCCAATTACAAAACTAATTTTTGTCCTTTGCTATTCAGAAAAGCAGTTAAACACATGCTTATGTATTTTGTTTATGTAGAGATGGACTTAAGTGCATGTTTAACCACTTTGCTCAACTGCAACCTCAATTATTTGTAGAAATGTGCAAAGCTATCAACTAACACATTATGTACAAATTGGCTGAACAACAGCTAGACAATATGCATATTGAAATTATTAGATTCATGGTTTATCTCAGGCCACAGTTTATATAGAATATACACAAATAAAGCATGTAAATATAATTTAACAAATTATTATTCTACTAGCTAATTGCCTGTCAAGAATGACATTTCTGGGAGTATTTATGGGGCGGGGGGGCATGTAAACACAAGTCATACCCTGCTGTGGAGTTTCTTCATGTGCAGCAGTGCATGTGTAGACATTGAGCCAGCTGGCTGGGGCACAAGGGTGCTTCAGTGTATGGGCTGCCTGCTGGCTCAATGTGCTGTGGTCCAGGTGACCATGTAAACTGCACACATGGGAGCTTCCCAGGAGCAATACATTCTGCAGTTTATTGCTGTACATTAATGGTTCATGTAGATGTACCCCTTTGCTCATAGGCCTAAGTATCATATCTACCTAGAATTTGAACAGCTAGCATGTTGGCTTATACTGCAAGCAGCCCCCTGCAGTTTCAGGGGGGTGGAATACATGCAGATCAGAGGTTAATTTGGCCCACTGCTCATGGTTCATTAGGATATTAACGTAACAATTTATTTCATGTAATTCTGAGTTGATTTTACTGTTTAAGTAAATTGTGAGCAACATCAAGTTGTTTAGTAGTCATTAATGAGTGTCTAAAACGTTCCCCCCCCCCCACGGTGAAAATTAGATGGCTTGGAAAAATGACATAGTTGCTTTTTTTTTTTTTAAATAATTTTTTAAAGATGGAGATCTTTTTAACATTTAAAATATTTAGTGCTTGATGTCTTATTTCACTGTTCTTCTAAAATTTGAGATGTGAGAGCTAGTTGTTTAGTGATCCATTCAGTTTATTAGGTTTGTTGGTTTACTGCTATATCATTCAAAATATATGATGATAGAATTCATTTCTAAACTTCTCTTGTGCCTAGGCTTTTGCCAAGATCTGTTTCCTGCTGTCACTTGGCCTAAGAAGTTACAATGCAGGTTGGAGTGTGTATGTTAAATGTAAAAAAAAAATTTTATTTTTTACCATTTACAATTAGATCTAGTAACACTGTAGGTTTTCATTAAAGAATGTAACAATTAGTAAAAGAAGTTATGAGCCTGATATGTGACAGTGGTTTTTGCAGTGTGTTAGGAGAAGCAGCTAAGGCTTTCAAATAAAGAGGACGGTGGATATGGAAAAAAAAAAGTTACATTTTAGCTGCTTTGAAAAGATAGGACAAAATGATAGTCAGGAGTGTGCAGCAGCCTTAAGATCTAATTTTTCCACATGCTAAAGGGTACTATATTTTGCAGCTGTGAGACAGAGTGGACTTAAAGTTTTAGTAATAGGTTAGAGAAGGATGTGCACAGGATAGTTTGGATAGGGATGATCCTGCCTAAGGCAAGGGATTGGGCTACATGACCTCCAGAGGTCCTGTACGGCCATACTTTTCTATGATACTATGTGTACAATCTTTTAGCACAGTTGTGTCAAACTCCTTTGGCCCCACAGTCCAGATTTGGGTCAACCTCATCTGGCCCCCACAGGGGCCCAGCCATGCAACTCCCTTCCCTACCCCCATACCAGATCCAGCACATGTAGCACTCATTCAAGCTGCTCCAGGACTGCACTGCATGCAGTACCCATGCAGAGTAGATCCAAGATGTCTGGTGCATGTGGTGCCCACTTTGGCCAACCTGGAATCCACACTACATGTGGCACCTGCCCTGGAATGACTGGGGCTGCACCATGTGTAGCATGAATCCCTGATTGGCCAGAGCAGACACTGCATAAGTCAGTGTTTCTCAACCTTTTAAGTAGCAAATACCCCCTAACTTCTGAAAATTTTAATAAGTAACCCAACACTCAATTTTCTAGGGGATTTTATATTTACAGACTGATGTGTGCCATATGTTGGAAGGCCTGCGTATATAAGGCCATGATATGATAGAAGTCTGATTTGGTGTGGGTAGGGTTGCCACCTTTTACACCAGGAATACACAACTCAAGTATGTACCTGAGCTAGAGGTGATGTTGGCCGAAGGAGGGCTGAACCTAGCGCCATGCAAAAATCATAGCGCACCAAATTATTACTGGGGAATTTAATTTTTAACTGCACCAATTTTTTTGTCATAGTTTTGAGAGGAGGAAGGGGCGAGAGAGAGAGGAAGAGGGCAAGACAGAGAGGAAAAGAGGGTGAGAGACAGCATTGGGGTACCCATGTACCCCCTGCCTGTGTCTCACGTACCCCCGGGGTACACGTACCACAGGTTGAGAAAATACGGCATAAGGCACATGTCCTGGACTAGCTGGGGGAGGTGCTGCACGTGACATGTATCCCAGTCCAGCCAATGGGTGAAGGGGAGAGGGTAGGAGCCATGTTCAGTGTGGGTCCCAGGCCAGCCAGGACAGGTGCTACATGTGGCATATGTTCTGGGCCCTATGAGCAGTGCAGGACCAGTGCATGCCACATGAAGTGTGTCAGTCATCTCTGGACCCAGGACCACACTAGGACTCTACATGCCAGATTCAACCAGCAGGCCATGTCTGTGACATGCCTGCTATAATATTTGTTAGCTGAAGCATCCCGATTTGACCCTGAATGAAGCAGGGTTAAAGCTACAGTGGTTTTGTTATGCTTGCATTACTACAGAAGCATACAAACATAACAGCTGAATTATAACAGCTTGCATCAGTAGCAATGCAATAGTTAGGTTTATCTACATACCCTGAAGTTCTTTTAAGTCTAGAAGCAGGCATGTAAAAAGTAGTTAGATTGTCAAAACTAAGCACTTAGCAGCTGCCTGGCACATAGACTGCCACCCCAGACATCTGGAAGAGGCACAGTAAATGTATGTGGCTTCTCTGAATTACCACCCCAGAAATAATTTTGGATATTTACACCAGAGCTATCAAATGAAATAATATTTAGCTGGTGAGCCGTTAAAAGTGGCAATGTATCTCAACTTAGGGAATATCACTACATGTGGTTTTTAGCAAGCACTACAAGGATCACTGCTTATTAGGTGTTAATTTATTTAATGTAACATCTTTTTATTCTAAGAAGATTGAATTAATTTGCTTGGTATCTATCTGTAGCTGACACTAAACTGGAAAGTGCTTCAAATTGCTGCACGATCAGAGATATAATACAAATATGTCTGGAGAACTTAGACTGAGAGCAGGATATAAATTAAATTCAGCCTGGAAAACTCATATACATTACAGCAACTCAGATCTGACATACAGAGGGTGAGGGACGTGCTTCAGGAATCTGAAGTTATTAACAGAACTAGAGAATGGACATATTGCTTCCTATGAGTAGGGCCTGGTTTAAATTGCAGGCCCAACTTGTGGCATGGCACAACAGCTCCTTTATTACTGGAGTTCCCCCCAAGTCCATAACTCTTGGACATGGTTTTGACTGATTCTCTGAACCCCCGGTGCATCCCACTTCAAAATAGATGTCATGATGGGTGTTTCGGGGCACCCTCGCTTTATGGGCTATGCGTGGCTCCAACCACCCCTTTACCACACCCTAAGCCTCGCAGATGGTACCAACATTGTTTGGTCTGGGCCGTGTTACAATATGGCCCCCTTGTCCTTCCTGGGCTCTCTGCAGCCTTGTCTTGCTCGGCACCTCACTGGCACTGGGGCTCTCCTCAGCTCCATCTCACTCGGCGCCTCGGCTTTCTGCAGCCCTGCAAAGCGCTGTACCCTCTCTGGTGCCTGGGGTCTGTGCACCCCAAATGCCGCACCCTCCCTGGCGCTGGGATCCCCACACTGCCATGGGCCCCCTATGAGGCCACCTCCATCCCCTAATAGCCTCCCCCAAACCACCGGTCTTATACGACAATAAACAAAACAAGCCCCTGGACTGTAACAAATTCAAGCCACACGGCTCTAACATCATTCAAACCCTACCAGGCAATGCTCTGTCCCTCAACAGTATCAAAAGCTGCTCCTGCATTCAGGACTCTCCCTTTTGCTTGCTCTGGGAGAGCTCCTTCCCCTTTGGCTACTGGCAGGGAACGGTTCTCCTGGCCTCAGCCCTGGGGCTTATATATAAGCCAGGCCCTGCCCCTTCCGGTCAGCTGACCGCTGGCAGGTGTAGGCCACTAGTTTGCTCTGGCTGCCCTGGTAACCAGCAGTTGGGGCTTCCAACTTACCACTAGGGCTCTTCCCCTAGCAGTTTCAGCTCTTTAAAGGAGCAGGGCACCCTAGTGCCCTGCAACACCCCCACGCATCCCCTATGTTGCTGAATGTTGGAGGGGTACTATCTGCCTTGCTGCTGGCCACTTGCTCCTGATGGCTGGGAGGCGAAAACCACAGTTTTGAATATGCCATGGTTTTTGCCTCCTACTGCTTGCTGCTGCCCAGACAGGAGGCAAAAACTGTAGCATATTTGAAACTGAGGTTTTCATAGTTTCATAGTTGTTAGGGTTGGAAGGGACCTATTAGATCAAGTCCAACCCCCTACCCTGGGCAGGAAAGAGTGCTGGGCTCAGATGATACCAGCCAGATGTTTGCTCAATCTCCTTTTAAACACCTCCAAAGAAGGGGACAGCACCACCTCCCTTGGAAGCCTATTCCATATTTTAGCGACCCTCACTGTAAAGAATTTTTTCCTGATGTCTAATCTAAATTTGCTCTCTTCCAGTTTGTGGCCATTGTTTCTAGCTACCCCAACAGGCACCTGGGTAAACACTGTATCCCCTATTTCTTGTTTCCCCCCCCGATGAGTTTGTAGGAGGCCATGAGAACACCTCTCAGCCTCCTCTTGTGGAGGTTGAAGAGGTTCAGGTCTCCCAATTGGTCCACATAGGTTTTTTTCTGTAGGCCTTTAACCAGATGAGCGGCCCTCCTCTGAACCCTCTCCAGGCCATCCACATCCCTTCTGAAGTGTGGTGCCCAAAACTGGACACAGTATTCCAGCTGTGGCCTGACCAATGCCACATAGAGGGGAAGTATCACATCCCTAGACCTGTTTGCAATGCCCCTACTTATGCAAGAAAGGGTGTGGTTAGCTTTACTTATTACCTCATCACACTGGTGACTCATGTTCATTTTGGAGTCAACTACAACTCCGAGAACCCTTTCCATAGTTGTGCTACTTAAAATGGTCCCTCCCAGTCTGTAGGAGTGTTGATGATTCTTCCTCCCCAGGTGCAACACATGATACTTGTCCTTGTTAAACTGCATCCTATTCTGTTTGGCCCATTTCCCCAGCCTGTCCAAATCAACCTGGATTCATTTCCTGACATCTGGTTTGTGTACCTCCCCTCATACTTTGGGGTCATCAGCAAACTTGTACAGGGTGCTTTCTACTCCCTTGTCCAAGTCACTAATGAAGATATTGAATAGTACTGGTCCCAGGACAGAGCTTTGAGGGACTCCACTGCCCACGTTACTCCAGGTAGAAACTGACACATCCACCACCACTCTGGGTGCATCCCCTAAGCCAATTTTCTACCCACTGGACTGTGTAGAAATCTACATTGCAACTGTTAATTTATTTATAAGACTTGGGTGTGACACTGTGTTGAAGGCCTTCTTGAAATCTGAGTAAATCGCATCTACCTCTGTTCCTTCATCTAAGTATTTTGTGACCTGGTCATAAAGTGAGACCAGGTTAGTTAGGCAGGATCTGCCTGCTATGAACCCATGCTGATTGCCTCTTAGCATCATTTTACCTGCTGGTCCCCTACAAGTGTGATCAATTTTCTCAAAGGTCTTGCCAAGGATAGAGGTGAGACTAACTGGCCTATAGTTACCCAGTTCCTCCTTCCTCCCCTTCTTGAAAATAGGAACCACATCGGCCCTTTTCCAATCCTCTGGGACCTGTCCTGAACACCACGAGTGCTCAAACAGTTGTACCAGCAGCTCTGCTATGACACCAGCTAATTCATATTTGTATTTGTGTCCAAGAATACCGATGCAAAGAAATCATTTAGAAGCTCTGCTTTGGCCATCCTTCCAGCCATCAGAAGAGAGCAGCAAGCAGTGGTCCCTCCACCAATTAGCAGCTGGGGGGTGGAGGGGGGGCGGCAAGGGGAACTCCAAGATTAAAAGAGTTGCCCTGCCACAAGTTGGGCCTGCGACTTACACCAGGCCCTACCTAACAGCTTCCAACCCCCCCCCCCAATACAATTAAATGTGAGAGCCTGTATGCAGAAGTATCTTATTACAAATGCAGGGGGTAGTAGTCCTTACTATGTGGTTCGTACTATGTGATATTGATGAGACCCCCTCAGAACTACAGTACTCATTTCTCGATCTGAAAAAAATACTAGTAAATATGAGACTGTATAGAGAACAGTAACAGAAATAATTGAAGTACAGGAAGCACTGATTTATGAAGGAGGAAGTGCTTCATAATCCACATAGCCTTGTTAAATGAAAGTCTATTTCTACATTACTGAAGACAGTGGAATGTATTGCATTAACTTCAGTGGCTATAGAATATAGCCCCCAACAAATGATCAGAATATCAAGTGATATTTGAAGTATACACATAAGTGAAATTCATTACAGTACTACAAAAAGGTGCAACTAGAAAGAATGAAAACAATGAGAGATTTAAACTAATGCAAAAAACAGATGCAGATGGTGACACCTAAGGGCATTTTTACACACAAAAGCGCCCAGTGCTGCAATGCTTGCAACTGCATAAGTGGTGAAATTCACATCAGCACTGAGAAAATGGTGGCAGCGCGTTTTTTAACTAAAACACATTGGAGGTGTGCGCTCATGCACTGGTGGGCTGGTGCGCATTTTTGCCATGTATACAACTGCATGCAGTGCAGTTCTCCTCAGCTTGCATGCAAAGCAGACTCAGCTCCAAAGCAGCGGATCTCTGGCATGTCACGGGACAGAAAAGTATGTGTATAAAGGCCCTAAAGGACTAAGCCTCTGGTGAGAAGTAGTGGCAGCTCTAGTAATTTCAGTCACTTGGAACTAGACTATACAAAGCAAGAACATAGTGTAAAGAATATACTTGAATGGGCGGAAATGAAAATAACCTTAGATAATGCAACAGGGTTCTTCCATTTTTAACTTCTATGAACACCACTGGGTGGTACTAGATTGGCTTTGCTGTGGTGAAGAACTCAGAGAGATGGAGTCTGAATGTATCTAACTGCAACTTTAAGTTGCACAGTTGCATCCATCTTGAAGCAGAGGTGATCAGTCATCAAGTAGGTAAACTTATCTTCCAAGAATCTCAGCCCCACATTAATGCCCAGTTCTCCATGAGCAACTCCCATTACAGATATAGGCAGAAAAAAACCCACCCTTTTTCTATAAGAGCTCAGTTATACCCAGAATATCATACGAAATAAGAAAATACAGTGTGCCTAGCTACAACTACCTCCAGGTTAAGCGAAAGGATTTGAAAGACTGTAAGAGTGTCACCTGGTAAAGCCTGCCAAATCACTACCCCACTCCTCAAATTATTTCAATGCAGTCTCTGATAAGGGCCTTGTTACACATGAATTTTAGGTGGCTCCTGGAGCTCTTAACACCTGGATTGTCCACACATTAACATCTGAAACTAGCTTTAAGCACGCTTTATGTGACTTAAGGTTATGCCACTCCAGGGCAGGTTTCTCTCTAAACCATGTTACCCAGCTCATGTTCTGTTAATGTGTTGCCACTCCCCACAGTGGAATTGCAGTCCTCCAGCATCCCAGGATGCAGTGACCCCTCCCCCTACCTTCTGTTCAGTGTAGACAAACTTTTCACACCCTGAACTCCACCCAGGAGGCAGGCCAACTCCCCCTCCCATTCCCAGGTATGCGACCTTTCCAACCAGGAGGTACAGTCCCATGCAAACCACCTGCAGAGCACATGCCAGCTAATTAGGTTGTAGGGCACAGATGGGTTCAGGAGTGGGATCTAGGTAGGGTAGGGGAGGAGAACAAGGTAGGGAGCTAGATTAGATCCCAATAAGCTGGGGCCTTCTTCTCAGGCCAGGGCAGTAGCTCCCCAAAAACTACCTTCACTAAATGCTCCCACCTTCCCAGCTACCCTGGGAAGCAGGAGTACCCTCACACTCCAATCCAAAACACCAATTTATTAAAATATGAAAACTTAATTTATTTCTTGGGGCTTTTTTTACTTCTTTATATTTTATCCTGCAAAGAATCATAGAAAATTAGGGTTGGAAGGAACCTCAGGAGTCCAATCCCCTGCTCAAAGCAGGATCATCCCCAACTAGATAATTCTAGCCAAAGCTTTGTCTAGCTGGGCCTTAAAAACCTCTAAGGATTCCACAGCCTCTCTAGGTAACCTGTCCCAGTGCTTCACCACCCTCATAGGGAGAACATTTTCCCTAATATCCAACCTACACCTCTCCTGCTGCAATATGAGACCATTGTTCCTTGTTCTGTCATTTCCACCACTGAGACCAGTCTAGCTCCATCCTCTTTGGAACCACTATTCAGGTAGTTGAAATCTGCTATCAAATTCCCCATCAGTCTCCTCTTCCTCAGACTAAATAACCCAGTTCCCTCAGCCTCTCCTTATAAGTCACAAACCCCAGACCCCTTTACTATTTTTGTTACCACCTCCCTCCCCTCCGCTGCACTCTCTCCATCTTGTCCACATCTTTTCTGTAGTGGGAAGCCCAAAACTGGGCACTGTACTCCAGATGTGGCCTCACCAGTGTAGAACACTTCTATCATCCATGCAGACTTCAGTCACCCTGACATCTGCAATACAGCAGTGTACAGGCAATCCAGGAAGTTTTTGGAGAGGGTTGGGGACAGCTTCCTGGTGAAAAAGCTGGAGCAGCCAACCAGAGGCCATGTTCTTCTGGACCTCCTGCTCACAAATAGGGAAGATTTGGTGGGGAATGTAATAATAGATGGCAACTTGGGCAGCAGCAACCACAAGATAGTTGAGTTCAGGCTCCTGAGGAAAAGAAGGGAGGAAAATAGCAGAGTAAGGACCCTGGATTTCAGAATAGCAGACTTTGACTCTCTCAGGAAACTCATGGGAAGGATCCCCTGGGAAGCCAGTCTGAGGGGGAGAGGAGTTCAGGAGAGCTGGCTGTACTTTAAAGAAAATTTACTGAGAGAGAAGGAACAAGCCATCCCAATGTGCAAGACTAGCAAGTATGGCAGGGGACTCTTCAGTAAATTAAATCACAAAAAGAAGGTTATAAGTAGTGGAAATTTGGACAAACAACAAGGGAGGAGTATAAGAGTATTGCTTGGGCAAGCAGGGCCAAAGCACAATTGGAGTTGCAGCTAGCAAGGGACATGAAGGGTACCAAGAAGGGTTTCCACAAGTATGTCAGTAACAAGAGGAAGATTAGGGAAAGTGTGAGTCCCTTACTTAATAGGGGAGGTAACCTAGTGATAGAGGATGCAGAAGAGGCTGAAGTACTCAATGCCTTTTTCACCTCAGTCTTCACAGGCAAGATCGGCTCCCAGTTTACTGAACCGGGCAGCACAGTTTGGGGAAGAGGTGAGCTGCCAACTGTGGCAAAAGAACAGGTTAAACTATTTAGAAAAACTGGCCATATACAAGTCCATGGGGCCAGACGGGATGCACCCAAGGGTGCTGATGGAGTAGGCTGATTACAGAGGCACTGGCCATCATCTTTGATAACTCATGGTGATTGGGAGAGGTCCCAGATGTTTGGAAAAGGGCAAATATAGTGTCCATATTTAAGAAAGGGAAGAAGGAGGACCTAGGGAACTACAGACCAGTCAGCCTCACCTCAGCCCCTGGAAAAATCATGGATCCTCAAGGAATCCATTTCTAAGCCCTTGGAGGAGAAGGACAAGAAGTGTAGGACTTTGCACTTGCTTTTGTTGAAACTTGTGAGATTTCTTTTGACCCAATCCTCCATTTTCTAGGTCACTCTGAATCCCAGCCCTACCCTCCAGCATATCTACTATTCCTCCCAGCTTGGTGTCATCTGCAGACTTGCTTAGGTTGCACTCCATTCTGTCTTCCAGATCATTAATGAAGAAATTAATGAAAGCCAGCCCCAAGACCAACCCCTAGGGCATGCCACTTGATACTGGCTGCCAACTAGACATCAAGCCATTGATCACTATCTGTTGAGCCCAATGATCTAGCTAGCCACCTATCCACCTCTCAGTCCATTCATCCAACCCATATCTCCTTAGCTTGCTTGCAAGAATGTTGTGGGAGATTGCATCAAAAGCCTTGCTAGAGTCAAGGTATATCATGTCCACTGTTTTCCCCACATCCACAGAGCCAGTCATCTCATCACAGAAGGCAATCAGATTGGTCAGACATGACTTGCCCTTGGTGAATCCATACTGACTGCACTTGATCACTTTCTTCTCCAAGTGTTTACAAATGGATTCCTTGAGGACCTGCTCCATGACTTTTCTGGGAACTGAAGTGAGGCTGTAGTTCCCTGGATCTTCCTTCCCTTTCTTAAAGATGGGCACTATATTTGCCCTTTTCCAATCGTTCATCACCTCCCCGATTGCCACAAATTTTCAAAGATAATGGCCAGTGAATCATATCAGCCAACTCCCTCAGCACCCTTCAGTGCATTCTGTTCAGCTCCATGGACATATACACATCCAGCTTTTCTAAACAGTCCCTAACCTGTTCTTTCACCACTGAGGGCTGCTCATTTCCTCCCCAAAGTGTTCTCTGCTAAGCCAAGCTGGTTGCCTGCCATATTTGCTATTCTTCCTGCACATCGGGATGGGTGCTGCCTTTGAGGTAGAGCAGCACCCGCTCACTAGCTGCCTGCCCAGGCAGCCCTGGGAGGCACTGCCATCATGGAGGGAAGGACTGGGACTGCCACAGCTCAGGGCCCACCAGCAGCTCACCCATGGCTGTGGGAGAGGCAGGCAGGCTGTGCGGAAAAGAAAAAAGGATCGGGCCCCTCACTATTTTTTTTTTTCTGGTGGAGCTTGCCCATGTGAGCTGCCAGCATGCAGCCCCTGAGCTGCAGGGGAGCCTGGTTCTTCCCTCCATGGCAGTGGTGCCCCCCAGGGCCACCCAGGAGGCATGCTAATGAGCCAGTGGCTGCCCCAGCTCATAGACAGCACCCACCAGATCCAACACTTCATTGCAATTAAAAACCCACCATTTCAATTTAGGCAACTAAACCCTTGTCACATGTACAAGCACCCAGAATTCCTTCTTGCTGAAGAAATGATTTCTCAGCAGCACCTAGACTCTGCTGAGATAAGCCACCATACGTTGCAGTATTGTGTGTTCTTGTGCCAATGTTACCCTCAGCCCATCACTACTAGCATCTGCTGGAGGAAATGGGTTTTGAAATATAGGCTAAGTCAGAAGTAGTTAAAAGTGTTGTTTTTAAACTCCAGAGATGCCAAATTGCACTCTGACAACTGCTAAAAGGCAACAGTTTCACAGTATTGGCAAACTAACAAACAAAACCTCCTGTAGCAGGCACAGATCCTGAAAAATCTTTGCAGTTCTGAAAGTGTCCAGGTCAGTGGCTCTCAATTTTTTTTAGACTCAAGGCACCCCTTGGAAAACGCCAGCTCTTAGTTTTCACTCTTTTTTTGCCTTCCTTTCTGTTGCAAGGAACTCAGAAAGGCCACAATTATGAATGTTTATCTGACCTCTCTGGGTTTATATCTTGTGAATCATGTTTGCAAATCAACAGTGGTAACACTGTGTGGTGCCCTACAGCATCTTTGGAAGGATTTCAAGGCACTGTGGTGAGACTCACTGCTTTAGGGACCTGGCCATTTCTGTGATGCCTCCATTTTCAGACACCACTAGCAGGGAACCTGGTTTTCTCCGATTAAAAAAAAAAATCCCCAATTTTCAGATTAAATAAAGTAACCCAAAATTCACATTTTTCTGTGATTAAAATGAAACACCACTATATATATTAGAGGTGCACTGATACATTGGTCCATATTGTACTGGCACTGATAACGGGAAAGTTGACATTAGGGGCATGCAACTTTTTTTGGTTGATGTGGCCGATAATGTCACTGATCAACTCCACAGGCATGGGCACAGCTGCAGCATGCATGTGGCCAGGAGTGCAGCCTAGCAGCATGGAGAGCAGTGTCCAGCTGTTAAGTCTGTTGTGGGGAAGGTACTTGGGGAGAAAAAGGGTGTTGGGGGAAAGATTGAGGCCCCCACAGTGAAGGAGGGAGTGGGGCTGGGGCAGGGGCACTGCCCAGGTGGTGCAGGGTGGGGCATTGGACAGAGCCAGCAGCTTGTCCAAGGGACACAGGGAGTGGCTTCTATAGTTATATGCATGCCTAGGGGAGGCATAGGGATCATGTGTGCCCCAGATCTGTGCACAGGGGTAGGGTGGGCTGCCACTGTGGGCTCTTCCTGGTGCTGGGGGAAGAGATGGGCTGCAGCTTCACTTGGGATGGGTGGTGGCTGCCCTGGAAGTGGGGCTACAGGGTGGACTACAGCCACTCCAGAATTTGCTGTAGCCCCCCTGAACAGATCCAGGGGGTACATGCCCCCTGTGCCTCCCCCTGGAGGTGTGCACAGCTCCTCAGATGAACCACTTATGGCTCTATGCCACACCCTGCCCCAGGTGGGTAGTGCCAGCTCCAGTCCCACTAACACCCTCACCATGGGGACCTCGATTTGCCCCCTCCTCCCCCCACCCTTTCCCTCTAGCAGGCTTACGAGCAGGATGCTGCTCTCCAAGCTACCAGGCTTGCATATGGGCAATTAGATCAGTATCGGCCAATATGGCTCATCAATAATTGGCCATCAGTAGGGGCCCAAAAAAATCTTTATTGGTGCACCCCTAATATATTAGTGGTTTTTCATTTTAATCACAGAAAAATTTGGATTTGGGGTTACCTTTTAATCCAAAAAAAGGAGGATTTTTTTTTTTTAATCTTCAAAAACCAGGATGCCTGGTCACTAGAAACCCTGTTTTCTGTAGCTGGGCTTTGCATTGCTTTTTAAAGTAGCTTATGTTTTCTGAAGTTGAGTTTCAGATTAAACAAAGGATGTCAAACATAGGGTCCTTGGTTTGGATCTGGCATGAGGAGTCCTATTATCCAACTAATGCCATGGAGTGTGAGGCTAGTCCAGGATTTGCACTGCATGTGGCACCCATATCAGACCAGGCCCTGGTGTGCTGGACCTGAGATCAGGCAAGATCATGCCCACAGACTGGCCCTGCATACCAGAGCCAGAGCACAAGACCAGATTGTTGTGGAGACCTCATGAAGAACATGCCCCATGAGATGGGATCAACAAGTCCTGCATGAGGCATGTAGGGCTGGAGCAGGTACATATGCTGCACGGAGGGTGTGCATAGCATCTAGCTGGACTGGTCCTTCATGCTGGCTCCAATTCAGCCCATGGAACATCCATCCCTACACGCATCACACCACACCCCACTGACACCAAGCTGGGGGGAGTAGTAGATGTGCTGAAGGCTAATACTAGGATTCAGAGAGACCTTGACAAATCGGAGGATTGAACCAAAATAAATCTGATAAGGTTCAATAGGAGTGTCCACATGAGATGTTACATCACCATAGCATTGGTGGGCATGAGCCATGATTGCTACTGCACAGTAGGTTTGGAAATCACCTGTGTGCCACCAAGCCTGTGCAGTCCCGGAGGTTACTGCACAGTCATTTAGTACTGTCCAGCAGAGGGCAACAAAAATGGTTAGGGGGCTGGGGCACAAGAGAAATGAGGGGAGGCTGAGGAAACTGGGCTTCTTTAATTTGGAGAAGAGAAGAGTAAGGGGGGATTAAATAGCAGCCTTCACCTACCTGAAGGGTGGTCCCAAAGAGGATGGTGCTAAACTGTTCTCAGTGGTGGCAGGTAACAGAACAGAAGGAAATTTTACAAATTCAATAGTAGCTTATTTTAGTGCATTACACCATTATAAAATTGGACTTATGTATATAAGCCATTACTTTGGGAATGGAAAGCAAGGGCCAGGTTCAGGGAATGCCTCCCAGACTGGTTCCCTTAGGGACTTACTTATAGGGGCATCCAGTATGTGAATACCAAATAGCCTTTGCTGTGAGACAGACACCAAGATACCCAGTTCAGCTAATATTGAACCCCTTCTGAGCATGTGCAATAGCAGAACATTAGGTGGGTAAGTCAACAAGAACCCCAGAGAAGGCAACGAATATGACAATGAGGACAGTGACAGCATGGAGGTGAGCAATGAGGATGATGGAGAAGAGGAAGAAAATGAAGTTGACAGATTAAGGACTGGAAAGAAATGGAGGGATGGGAGGGGGAAAGATGGGAGGGGGGAGAATGGAGGGAACACAGGTGGTTTTTACATGTTTGTGACAATTAAGGAAGATAGTGATGGGCACATGGGCATGCTGGTATGGTTATTGTAACCGGGATAATGATGGGGGTGTGTGTGTGTGTGTGTGTGTGTGTGTGTGTGTGTGTGTGTGTGTACACACACCCCTCCCCCCCCTTTACAGTTCTGTCTTGTGACCAGTCTGGTTCACTTGGCAGTCCATCACACACACTCACATACATTTACATATTTTGCACAAAAAAAAAGTCAACATTTAGATAACTACCGTCTCTTAGGTCTAAGCAAAGTTTTATGGCTTGGTCATAGACTTTGGCACCTAAATTTCACCCAAGTTGTACTTTAGGGATCTAATTCCTATTTGAGTCTGGCTTTAAAGTTCAAAGTCACATAGAAAGTCTGTGGTTGAGGTGAGATTTGACCATAAATCTCCCGAGTACCAGTCCAGTCTTTATCCACACAGCTATCCATCAACTCATCCAAAAAAAACAAAAAACAAAAAACCATCAGCTATTTTTGGCTGAAAAATCTGTTGGTACTTTTTATGTCCCTAGATGAAAAGAAATGGTAGAAGAGCACATACTGAATATTCATAGACAGCAGATTTTCCTTGTACTGTTTGTGGATTAGCCCAAAGACAAACAGCCGGTCAGCAGCACATTTCTTGTGCTCATGTAGATGTTGTGTCACATCACATCTAATGAATTTATATGTCAAGCCAGAAATACAGAAGAAAAAGCAACTTGTCTAAGCCTAGTTTTCCCTCATTTACTTCTTGGGTGCATCTACACAAGGTTTAACTGCAGAGCTGCCTAATTAGCTCTGCAGTAAAACATCACAGTCTACATGTGTGGCACTATTAGGACAGAGTAAATTAGTTAACTCTGCCACAGGATAGTACTTGTATGTACAAGTGCTATCCTGTGGAGGAGTTCCTTACTCTGCAGCAATGCACAGATGCCATGGGGCTGGCTGGGACACAAGGGTGCTTCAGTGCAGGGGCTGCCTGCTGGTTAGGCACACACTGGAGTACCCTCATGCCCCAGCCAGCTCCTCTGCAACATGGTTGGAGCAGCCCTGGGCTGACAGACTAACCCCCAGAGTGCCCTGCCAGCCAGAGCTGCTCCAACATGACCCAATGTGCTGCAGTCCCAGGTGTAGTAAAGACATGGCTATTGGGAGCAATAAATTCTGGCACAATAAGCACCGGAGTTTATTGCTTCACATGAATTGCATGTGTAGATGTGCCCCTTAAATGCTTAAGGTTGGCTTGTTATTCCTCTCAAATCTCTGAACAGATCATAAAACTAGAAACAGCTCCAAAACAGAACCCAGAAAATACAAAGATGAGTATGAGTGTATACTATACATAAAATACTTTGAAATAATAAAATCATCAACAGTACAACCACTTGTCATATTTCACATAGTCCTGTCTTTTGGAGAACCAGCAGGAGCTGAAGAGGATCTAAAGGATTTTTTAACATATAAAATGAACTTGTGTTTGAAAATTAAGGCAAGCTAAGAAAAGCATATGTATGAATTCCACCCCCCCATCCCCAACATACACACCTGAGTCAGAGACTCACATTGTGATATATGTTCAAAGGTCTTATTCATTTTACCTATTTGCTCCTCCCTCCCCTCAAACAAAGGATTTTTTCCTTCTTCTAAAAGAACTTTAAACAAATTAAAACAAAGAAACAGCTTTAGTATTTGCTCATGTCCTGCAATGTGCTTTTTTAAACTAAATATTTTCAAAGGCAAGTTATACCATTGCAAGTACCAAGATATCTATATTCCAACCCGAGTCATCACAGGCTAGTATGTAAGCACTTACCAATCAATTTAGTGCATCGCTGCCTATCCAATAAACCAAATAAGTTTAAGAGTCATCACAAAAGTAAAGCAAAAATACCATGTAATGAAACAAGCTAGAAACTGTGCATTCATATTTCCTTAGGAAAAACTCATATTACCTTTATGTGAACTGTCAGACCCCCAGTGGTTGCAAAATTGTTTGGACTATGTCACAGGGCGGGGCACCCATGATCCCCCTGGCGCCCCTACCGTGCCACAGTCTGGGTCCTAAATGCACCCTCCGTCTCGCCCGCCACGTCTTTGATTTTATGATCATCAGTGGGAGGCTGCCTTCCGTCCCCTTGGGCACAGCACTCTCGTACTGGCCCTACTCTGAACTGGTACACCCCGCCTTATGGGCTACACGTGCCTCCTACCTCCCCTGTAGCACACCCCAAGCCTCGCAGTTGTACCGGACGTTCTTATGCCTATATGCTTGCCCTTCCCTGGGTCTGCCTCAATATGCGCACCCCCTCTCTGGGGTCCCTCAGTATGCACGCCCAATATGTTTACTCCCTCTCTGGGGCCTTTCTGGAATACTCGCCCTTCCCGGGCTTCTATTCACCCCCTCGCCCTTCTCCGGGCTTCTCAACTGCACACTCTGTCCTCTTCAGGCTTTTCACCGCGCGCTCTGTCCTTCTCCGGACTTTTCACCACGCGCTTGGCCCTACTTTGGGCTGTAAACCGTGCGCTTCTCACGTTCGTCGCCCTCTCTGGGCCTGTCCTGCGCTTCTCGCGCTTGGGGCTTAGGTGGCCCACCGCTGTGCCTGGCCCCCTGACCCTTCTCAGGGTCCTACACCTTAGTGGGCAAGTACCGCCCTCACGGGCTGGGGCTTAATACCCCACATGCAGCGCCACACCAGCACCAAACAGCCGTGCCTCCCAGGCACTGCTTGCTGTGCCCGAACAGGGCACCCAGGAACCCCCAGACTCCTGGGGAGCTCCCGTGAGGCCTCCTCGCACCCCTACAGCCTCACCCAATCCTCCGGTTTAGTATTGCAAATAACCCAACAGAAACTCCAGCCACGAGCCAACCAGCTGTAACTCAAAACAGTAAGCCTGCCGGCTATAACATAATTGTGATGCCACCCTGGCTTACTTCCTAAGCCTCCCTGTCAGGGTTCTGTCCCCCTCATACCGTGCCGCAGCCGCTTGGGTGGTCAGGCTGGTCTGCTCTGCTCTGCTCTGCTCTGCTCTGCTCTGCTCCGCTCCATAGCAGGG
>NW_017729032.1:122894323-122894645 GCF_001723915.1 Gavialis gangeticus | reverse complement strand
TGCCACAGTCTGGGTCCTAAATGCACCCTCCGTCTCGCCCGCCACGTCTTTGATTTTATGATCATCAGTGGGAGGCTGCCTTCCGTCCCCTTGGGCACAGCACTCTCGTACTGGCCCTACTCTGAACTGGTACACCCCGCCTTATGGGCTACACGTGCCTCCTACCTCCCCTGTAGCACACCCCAAGCCTCGCAGTTGTACCGGACGTTCTTATGCCTATATGCTTGCCCTTCCCTGGGTCTGCCTCAATATGCGCACCCCCTCTCTGGGGTCCCTCAGTATGCACGCCCAATATGTTTACTCCCTCTCTGGGGCCTTTCTG
>NW_017729032.1:122888860-122889323 GCF_001723915.1 Gavialis gangeticus | reverse complement strand
AAGCCCCTTCTACCATTATTCAGTAGCAGGCACCCTAGTGTCGTGCTACAGACTATTTCAAGAGAAAAATTAAATACATTATCTTTTAATAAAATTTTATGAAAGGAATAATCCTTTGAGATGTAATAAACTCTTATTCCATCACAATTAGTTACTTGGATCTATCACACAGGTCCTTTGGTACTGAAGATGATATAAATTCTAAGTAATCTCAGAAAAGATTAGCGAGGTTCAAGTTTAATGCCATCCTTTGTGTTTGTAATAACCCTGATTTTTTTTTTTTTTTTTTTTTTTACTGAACTAGGGAGCAAATTGTGAAGAGCCGAAGGATGACATAATCTGCTGGAGACAGTATTGTGATGGGAGCCTGGTACAGAGGATTTAATTATCATCTTGCATAACCGCTGTTGTAATGGTAGTCGTTTAAAATGACAGTGCACACTGCACCTCCCTACTGTCAAAG
>NW_017729032.1:122882326-122883860 GCF_001723915.1 Gavialis gangeticus | reverse complement strand
ACCCAATGTGCTGCAGTCCCAGGTGTAGTAAAGACATGGCTATTGGGAGCAATAAATTCTGGCACAATAAGCACCGGAGTTTATTGCTTCACATGAATTGCATGTGTAGATGTGCCCCTTAAATGCTTAAGGTTGGCTTGTTATTCCTCTCAAATCTCTGAACAGATCATAAAACTAGAAACAGCTCCAAAACAGAACCCAGAAAATACAAAGATGAGTATGAGTGTATACTATACATAAAATACTTTGAAATAATAAAATCATCAACAGTACAACCACTTGTCATATTTCACATAGTCCTGTCTTTTGGAGAACCAGCAGGAGCTGAAGAGGATCTAAAGGATTTTTTAACATATAAAATGAACTTGTGTTTGAAAATTAAGGCAAGCTAAGAAAAGCATATGTATGAATTCCACCCCCCCATCCCCAACATACACACCTGAGTCAGAGACTCACATTGTGATATATGTTCAAAGGTCTTATTCATTTTACCTATTTGCTCCTCCCTCCCCTCAAACAAAGGATTTTTTCCTTCTTCTAAAAGAACTTTAAACAAATTAAAACAAAGAAACAGCTTTAGTATTTGCTCATGTCCTGCAATGTGCTTTTTTAAACTAAATATTTTCAAAGGCAAGTTATACCATTGCAAGTACCAAGATATCTATATTCCAACCCGAGTCATCACAGGCTAGTATGTAAGCACTTACCAATCAATTTAGTGCATCGCTGCCTATCCAATAAACCAAATAAGTTTAAGAGTCATCACAAAAGTAAAGCAAAAATACCATGTAATGAAACAAGCTAGAAACTGTGCATTCATATTTCCTTAGGAAAAACTCATATTACCTTTATGTGAACTGTCAGACCCCCAGTGGTTGCAAAATTGTTTGGACTATGTCACAGGGCGGGGCACCCATGATCCCCCTGGCGCCCCTACCGTGCCACAGTCTGGGTCCTAAATGCACCCTCCGTCTCGCCCGCCACGTCTTTGATTTTATGATCATCAGTGGGAGGCTGCCTTCCGTCCCCTTGGGCACAGCACTCTCGTACTGGCCCTACTCTGAACTGGTACACCCCGCCTTATGGGCTACACGTGCCTCCTACCTCCCCTGTAGCACACCCCAAGCCTCGCAGTTGTACCGGACGTTCTTATGCCTATATGCTTGCCCTTCCCTGGGTCTGCCTCAATATGCGCACCCCCTCTCTGGGGTCCCTCAGTATGCACGCCCAATATGTTTACTCCCTCTCTGGGGCCTTTCTGGAATACTCGCCCTTCCCGGGCTTCTATTCACCCCCTCGCCCTTCTCCGGGCTTCTCAACTGCACACTCTGTCCTCTTCAGGCTTTTCACCGCGCGCTCTGTCCTTCTCCGGACTTTTCACCACGCGCTTGGCCCTACTTTGGGCTGTAAACCGTGCGCTTCTCACGTTCGTCGCCCTCTCTGGGCCTGTCCTGCGCTTCTCGCGCTTGGGGCTTAGGTGGCCCACCGCTGTGCCTGGCCCCCTGACCCTTCTCAGGGTCCTACACCTTAGTGG
>NW_017729032.1:122861167-122877326 GCF_001723915.1 Gavialis gangeticus | reverse complement strand
TGCTGGAGACAGTATTGTGATGGGAGCCTGGTACAGAGGATTTAATTATCATCTTGCATAACCGCTGTTGTAATGGTAGTCGTTTAAAATGACAGTGCACACTGCACCTCCCTACTGTCAAAGCCAGAAGCAAAAAAAGTAGGAAGACAGTAAATCCCTTTTCAACTTGATGGAATGCAGGGAAATATCATGTTAACATTAGCAACCCACAACTTACCAACTTCACCATCTCAAACGGTGGGAGGTGTTCCATATTTCACAGAAGATTGCTGTTTATTTTCTGCATTCCCATCCTCAGCACTACTCACAGTCATGTTTATCAATTTAATACTTTGGCTAATTTCACTCCAGAATAATGTTTGTTTACATAAATCTATTCTCCATGGTAAAAAGAGCTAATGCCTGAGAGTTTAAAATGTAGCACTATTAATGGAAGCCAGGATGGTGAGGAGCAGGCATCCTACAGAAAATTATTACACTCTCCAATTGCCTGTGTTAGTCCTGACTGTTGGTAAGTGGTGATTAACACCCCGCTGGTTGCAGCTGTACTTCTCAATATAGCTTTTCTGAGTAGGAGGATGCACAGAGAGCACCTCATTACTACATCTTTAAGGCTATAAAGCAAGGAATAATGCAAAATAAATCCTTCACACTAAAGGTCATAGACCAGAGTATGTCGTTATGAACACCTGCTCATGCTTTTCTTCTGCTAAAACTACCTAGATAAGTGATTTGTTTAATTTTCTTCCCTTTCCTTTTCATTGCAGGAATGGCAGAGCCACATGGCAGAATGTTCCTAACTCGCAGGCTTCCCAATCAATGTTTCTGTAATACCAGAAGTAAAATAGAGAAGCTTAGTGAAGAGTTTGCATAGCACAATCCTGGCTGATACACAGAACTGGCATTACTTCATATCACTGTCCCACATCCTGCACTTTATGTACTACAGACCTTGGTGCTGCTAAGCAGAGTAGCCATTCTGTTCTCTTCAGGGCTTAAAACCAAACAAAAAGCCTTCTTGAATGTGAATTTAATCCACGAATCCTTGGCAACCTGGGCAAGCTCCTGAGCTTTAAGTACCTGTAAATGCAGTCTTCTCCTGAGAGCTGACTGAAATGCTAATGAAGGGCCATGTCACATGGGACACTTAGTGTGAGTTAAATGCACTTAAACTGCAAGCGTCTGAATGTTCAAGCAGGACAACCATGCCAAATACACTGATATCATAAAATTCTGTATCAAAGTTAGGCCTTTTCAAGTGAGGAGTATCTCCAGATCATATTAAGTAACATGCATTGAGCTAATGTCCAACTGCTCCATAGAAATAATACAATCAATTACAGTCCTGGGGCTGAGACCCACAATCCACTGACTGTTGGTCCTAGCCCTGGGACTGCATCAGCATCTCCAAATGGCTCTGGTGCAGTTCTAGGGCTGAGACCAGCAATCAGCTGATTTTGGTCCCAACCCTGGGACTACATCAGTCTCTCCAACCAGCTCCATTGTGATCCTGGGGCTGGGACTGAAAATCAGCTGATTTTTGCTTTTAGCCCTGGGACCTCACTGGAGTCTCAGACCGGCTCCACTGCAAACTGACTCTAGTGCAGCACAAAGCAGATCTGGGCCCCAGCCCAGACTGTGCTAAAGCCAACTGGAGACTCCAATTGGAGACTACCACCAAACAAAAAAAAACACTCAATGCTCTAAACAATGACCCCAAGAAGGCAGAAAATGAAGGCAAGCTTTCCTCTGATACAGGAAATTACCACAGAACTCTTCCATAACTCACTTGTAATTGCCTATTATTTACATTCAACCCGAGAAAACTGCACTTCTCACTGCAAGGCACTCTCTACTTTCATAAAGAATGCATAAATAGTGTGATCTCCAGGGTAGTGTTTCATTTTAATCATGGAAAAATGTGGATTTGGGGTTCCTTTTGTAATAAAAAAAAATCCCCATTTTTTGTATCAGACAAAACCCAGGAACCCTGGTGATCTCTCAGGCTGCCAAGAACAAGTTAAAAAGAGGACCAGGAAAATGTTGGCCTCTCTTTCCAAGATTTTTTCTGAGCAATAGTTGATGTCATCATGGGGTTCCAGGAGCCAAGGCCTAAACATATGCCTATAGGCATATGTGGATCCATAATTTCACAGGGAAGCTGGGGGAGCAGCGACCTATGCTGTAGGGGAATCTGCACCCCAACTCCAACCCATCCCTAATACACAGGAAGACAGACCAGCAGAAAGTGACTGTTTTAAGTCCCTCAAGCAGGTAAAAATCTTCCCTTCCCCCTCCTTTTTTCTCCATGCTCAGTGGTCTGTATACCCTCCCTTCTCATTCCTCCCCCCACCCGCCCACTGCTGCCACTGCCACTGTCCCCAGAGAACCCAGGGGCTGGCAGGGAGGGGTGGGCTCATTCCAGAGCTGCTCTTGTGGAGCCAAGCTAGATAGAGACAGAAATGGCAGGTGATGGGTCCCTTCCCCTATGTTTGCGCTTGGGCTGGTAGGCAACACTCAAATAGACATGCGAGAGAAGAGGAACCTGCCCGCCACTGCTGTTTTCTGGCTCATTTGGGAGCTGGAATGAGCAACTCTGAAGCTGGAGAGTGTTGGCCAGAGAAGGGGGGGAAAGGGAAGGGGAGGGGAAAAGACTTACTGCTGAGCATGGAGGGTAAGGGAGGGGAGGATTCTTACTTGCTTCGGGGTTCCAGCTGCTGCTCCCCTGCTGTGGTGGACTGAAATGGAGGTGCATCCATGCCACTGCAACCCTCTTGGATCTACCCCTACGTAAACCCACCACTAATGGAAATCAGCCTTAGTTCTCAATTTGAATTCATCAGTTGCTACTGTTCAATTCATCCAGTGTACTCCTTTTGACTTGCTTTTAGTAGCCTGCAAGACCATACTGATTATGGCTGATCTTTATGAAACCAGAAGAGAACACATTGTTGTTGCTTGTAAATTCACATTCAGAACTAAAGTGGATTTCCATAACAGTGGGCATGTCTACATGTGCAATTAATCTGGGAGTAGTTTACTCTTGAGTGCTAGCCCAGGGGTCAGGAGACAGCTGTCTCCTGGTGAGGGCTGGGACATTGCTCCCCATCCCTGGGAACTAACTGCTGCTGGGGCAGGCTCTGCCACTGAAGCCCAGGCAGGGACAATGTCCCCCTGCCCCAGCAGGGAGCTCCCATCAAAGATCTCCCAGTGTCGGCCCTATGACTGCTGAGCTGGCACCAGGGGATAAGGATCTCCCAGCACCAGCCCTGCAACAGTGGACTTAGTGTTGGGAGTGAAGAATCTCTCAATACTGGCCCCATGGTTGCGGTGCTGGTGCTGGGAGAAAAGAATCTCCCAGCACTAGCCCCATGACTGCGGAGCTGGTGCTGGGAGTTAAAGATCTCTCAGTACTGGCCAAGCAGTCATGGAGCTGGTTCTGGGAGATAAGGATCTCCCATTGCCAGCTCCCTGACCAGTCGGGGAGCTGGCACTGGGAAAGAAGAATCTCTCAGCATCATCTCTGTGATGACAGAGCTGGCACTGGTAGATAAGGATCTCCCAGCCACATGATGGGGAAGTGGAGACTGGAAGCTCCCTGCTGCCAGGGCAGGGGGACATTGTTCCTGCCTGGACTCCAGTAGCAGAACTTGCCCCAGCAGCAGGCAGCTCCTGGGGGGAGGGAGCAATCTCCCACCCCCTGCTGCCCAGCTGACTAGGAGCACATTTGCTCCTGGTCAGGTATATACACATACGTTACTGTGCAGTAAGTAACCTTAACTAAATTTGCTACTTGCATTTGCAGGTAGCAAATTTACTCACAATTAGAGCAAATTACTGCACTCTAAGTGTCTGGACGTGTAGACGCAGATGCTTACTCTACAGTAATTAGCTCTATTGTGCAGTAAAGAGTCTTGTGTAGATGCGCCCAGTCTGAACCAGATTTAAATCCTAAGGTGAAGAATCTATGTTATGCATTTTCTAATTTCAGCTCTATCATGCAACTTGGGAATTATAATGCTTTCATTAAGACTGATGAATATTTCATATAATACAAGCCATGATAAGGCCATTATGTGGATTACCATCCACTTATTGTTAAGTTAAAACAATCACTCATTTCACCTTTGACCCAAGAAGTGATTAATGCTTTTTTTTTAAGACAAAGGACAATAAGGATTTTAATTAACCAGATTCTTGATTAAATTTCTTTAAGAAAATATAACCCTCAAAAATTGCAGATATATTTTGTGTTTCCAGACTATATATAAGTTTCATAGTTTCATAGTAGGTAGGGTCGGAAGGGACCTGAGCAGATCATCAAGTCTGACCCCCTGCCATGGGCAGGAAAGAATGCTGGGGTCAGATGACCCCAGCATGGTGATTATCTAGCCTCCATTTGAAGACCCCCAGGGGAGGAGCAAACACCACTTCCCTTGGAAGTTGTTTCCAGCTCCTAGCTGCCCTAACTGTGAAGTAGTGCCTCCTGATATCTAGCCTGAATCTACTCTCGGTCAACTTATGGCCGTTATTCCTCATTACTCCTGGTAGTGCTCGGGGGAACAGGGACTCTCCCATAGCCTGCTGGTCCCCTTTCGCCAGTTTGTAGACGGCTACCAGCTCCCCTCTCAGCCTTCTCTTGTTGAGGCTGAACAGGTTCAGGTCTCATAGCCTCTGCTCATAGGGCCTGCCTTGCTGCCCCCTGATCATGTGAGTGGCCCTCATCTGGACCCTCTTGATGCTGTCCACATCCCTCCTGAAGTGTGGCACCCAGAACTGGATGCAGTACTCCAACTGCGGCCTGACCAGTGTCGCATAGAGGGGGAGGATCACCTCCTTGGACCTGCTTGTGATGCATCTGTGGATGTATGACAAGGTGCGATTAGCCCTCCTGACCGCATCCCCACATTGGCGGCCCATGTTCATTTTGGAATCAATAATGACACCAAGATCCTTTTCTACCTCTGTGCTGACTAGAAGGGAGTTCCCCAGACTTTAGGGAATAAGAATTGATTATAAGAAGGTAAAGTATCCTGGAGCATGAAATATGGACTGTTCTAAGCTATTTCTTGATTCCTAGGCCTTGCTTGTAATTTCACAGACATATGCTCAGTCTCAGCAGTGAATTCTTGCAATGTCTATGTCTAATTAAGTTTTAGAGGTGGGGAAAAAACATTAATAGATCCTCAGCATTCTCATTTAGAAATGTAGCACAGGTATAGCTCAAAATGCAAAATTCACCCAAGATATTCATCTGTAAGTTTCTCCGTGCATACTATACCATAGCTTGTGGCTGCAGTTACCAAGAACAACAAAGAATACACCAAAAAACAGGCAGCACTCACTAACAAGCTTTGCACTCTTAGGAAGGTGGAACAGGAGCTGCCAAGTGCCAAAGAGTGGGGGGGCAGGGAGGCAGATGGGTTGAACCCCAGGGACTCAAAGATCCCTACTGGTGCTGCCCTATTCCTTTCTGCTCACCCCACACCCCAGCTGCTGCTGCTGCTGCTCTAGCAGCATCCCCATAGCCAGCTGGTATTGCTACAACCACAGCAAAAACTCCCTGGGGGGCCACCATTCTAGCACCCCCTTCAAGTTGGTGGTTGGGGCTGGTGCCCCACTTGCCCACCCTTCGTTTCGCTACTGTCAAGAAATACTAGAAAATGAAGAATCCCTAAAATGAAAAGCTGCATCCAGAGCATGGGCACAATGCATAATACTGTAAACCAGGGCTGTCCAAATGGTCACTGCACCACATGCAGCCATCAGGGGATTCCATTGCAGCCCCTGGGTTCCCACCCACCTGCTGCTCCTTGCACTGTTCTGGCTGGAGAAGCAGCTGGGGATCCCTTTCCCTCTAGCTTCCCCTTCCCCAACCAGAGGGTGAGGCAAAGTAGTGGGTTGTTGCCCACAGTGCTGAGGTAGCTCATGGCCTGGGGTACCTGAGAGGCATGGCGCAGCAGGGACATCCATGGTGCACCTGTGGCCAGGGAGCTGCGGGTGAGAAGGAACATGCAAGTGCATCAAGTGGTGGAGGGGTAAGGGACAGGTTCTCAGTGTAGCAGGGGGCACAGGTGCATGGTGCAGTGAGGGAGGTGCACAGATATACAGTGCAGCAGCTGGAGGGTGCCCTGGTGTATGTGTGCGTGTGGGGGGGTGCCCTGGTGTGGTGTACCCATAGTACACCATGTTGCACAGTGCAGTTGGAGGACACAGTGGTAGCAATGGGGAGCATGGTGCAGTGGTAGGTCATGTAGTGCAGAAAGGCACAAAGAGAATGGCCCCAGGGGCCCATGTCCCCCCGATGGCTTCCCTCCTGTGCAGCCTGTGGTGTATGCAGGCCCTGGCCCTTAGAAGCTGGGTAGCCCTGCTATAAACATACACAAATGTTATGAAAATACAAAATATTTGTTACTCAATGGGTCACATCCCTGTTGGAATCTTTAGGTTACTGGTACCTGAAGTGAAAATAGATATACTTTTAATTACAGTATACTGCATATTTAAAATCAGAGCGACACAGATGCTTTAACAAAAAAAACCCAAAAACAAAAAAGCCCAAAAAACAACCTAGTTGATCATGTTATTTGATATTACAATATGGATTTATCATCAATTTCTACTGCATGATGTTCATTTATGTCCTGTGACAGGTACAATAAAATGCTCATTTATAAAAAAGAAAAAACCTGTTCAGAAAAACTCTAGTGGTTACAATCCTTAAAATATCATTTTATGGAGTCAAAAGTACATTTTATGTTTAATCTATGCACACACCCATTGCTTTGTTTGATGAATCCATTTCTGGATGCTGTTTGCCCTTGGCAGTTGTTGATCATATATATGCCATTTTGTTACAATGAGATAACCAATACATTTCATACAGTTAATGAACTCACTTGCCCAAATCCTTAGGTTCAATGTGTATCTCATCTCTTACACAGCTGGGAATAAAGTAAAGGAGATAGCACAATAACTTCCAAGTCATTGACTAATTTTATAAAATGGGAGAATTTTTTTTTCTACCATCTTCTGAAACTGGAGTTCAGTGGCATCACCCAGAGGCCACGAGTGATTGATTAATCAATCATACCAAAAAAATTTAAAACTAAAAAAAAGATCTATACATAAGTGAATTTCAGCAAGAGCCACTCACTGAACAGTGCTAAATAAGGTGGTTTTAGCCTGAAGTCTTAAAAAGAGGGAAACTCTCAGTGGCAGAATGGTGCTGTGCAGTTTATCACTGAATAGCTAGAGGCTATGACATATTGTTCTCTCAATGAAGCACTTGGGGAAGATCGGTAGCGCTCAATGAAGATCAATGATATACCAAAGATTACTATTTCAAGGCACATTCATCTTCCACTAATCAATAACAGCTTTAAAATATTCTCTATGACACACTACTCTTACAAGCATAGGTGCCAATTTTTTTTAGATCACTTGTCATCTTCTAACTCAATTCTTGTTACTAACAACTTGTTACACATGTCCCCACTTGGTGAAGACATTTGGCTTCTACTGATGCCTAAAAACAGAGCAGGACAATATAAAAGCTGAATTAACTTTAATCAAGCTGTTTGAAGTTTATTCAACCTGTTCAATAACTCTGGTTACAAATGATGGAGATCATGAGAGTTTCTTGTTCCCTTTCACTGGATTGAAAAATTCCATCCTGTTATAGCTTTCACATATGGTAATTTTGCAAGCCATTATCAATGGTTTTCAGAGTTAATAGAGAGTATCCTTCACCCTGAATAATAGTTACAGGAGCTAAAAAGAGAAAGGAAAAGCTGAGACAATGTTGGCTTCACTCCCCTGGATGAAGAAGAGCAGGTAAGACTTCGCATCTTTTTCACCTCACAGGATGGCAGCTCCTCATTCTGTGGAGGAGCCTTTCATGACTGGCATGAAGATGCACTGAAGATACAGTGTTATTTGGGTGATGGTGACTGGCTGTAAACCGTCTCATAGAGGGAAAACCATGGAAATATGGACAATTTTGGATTCAGGGTTTGGTTAGGAAAATTATAATGAAGGACCCAGCTGTGAAATTAAGGATTCTGAAACCCCTAATTCTCAAAATTCAGTATTTTTTTTGCGAGTGAGTTTTTGCCTGAGGCCCATCTCTCATCTAATCAACTACAATTATAGCTACTGATGCACAAATAATTCCCATGCCAAAAATATTACAGAAAGTGGTAGAAAATATCATAAATCACTTTCCAAGATAATTGTGTTTCCTGTGGTTATTTAAATGTTTTCCCATTTACCCTCTCCTTCCCTCAGTATAATGAAAGTATAATCAGTCACCTGTTCTTGATGAACTACACCACAGTGTATATACAAAGATAGCAATAGACAGTCACAGGGCCAGTTTCACAAAGTATGATGCCCTGGGCAGAGACTAAGTGTGATTAAAAAAACCCAACTTGGGTTCATTCCTTTCAACTCAAATAATATTATATCAATCAACAGGACTTTTAATGTCTAATTAAAGCATTTATTTTCTAAACCAGATTTCAGAGATATCACAACAAGTGTGGTTAGTTATTTCATACCAACAGCTTAATGTTATATTGAAACTGAATAAATAGGTTTTATTAGAGTATTATTTGAATCTTATTTAGGAAAATAAAATAAAACACATTTTAAATACTTAACTTGGGTTAAGAAGAAAACTGGTTTAAGAATTTGTATTTGGCACAAAATGAAACTTCACAAAACATTTGAAAACGGATCCTGTTTAAGCATTAAAAATCCTAGAAGTAATTCTTGTTATGATGTTAAAATACTGACAACACCATCGGCCACCACCTACAATGGTAAATATATTTTCTTAAGTGAACCACAAAACAGGGGAAAAATAGGTCAGCATCACAATCCAATTCCAAGGGTCCAGCTTTGGAGAAGTTCCAATCTGCATATATAATGAGCCCTGAGTAGAAGGGCCCTTGTGACTGCATAGGTTGTACAGACTCTAGTAGAGTTTTCCAGGCTCTGATTAGATGACTGAAGCTTGGCTTCAGATGCAGTCTTTGCCATTCTGTACTGTGAATATTTTTTAATATATGGGTTGAAATTTGCTGGGGGGAAGGGGTTGGTGGAGACATAAACATCCCTCTGTTCACAGCTCTATTGTTAAGGTTGCAAGACGCTCTTCATAAAACTTGTCCCATTCCCATTTTTTGGTTTTTGTTGAAGGATAGGGGGACTAGGGTGCTGATAATTTTCTGAAACTTTCACTTTTTGGCCTGAAATTTCCCAGATTTTAGTTCTGGAAAATCTGAACCAGAATGGTTCAAACTAGTTTTGAGAGATTTTTTTTTGCCAACAGCTGAAGCCAGAAAGTTATAGCTTGGCAAGGAACCTTGCTTGTTATAAATGAATAACTCTGTCCACGACGATTTTCCTTCTGCCACCAGGGCAAGATGAAGTAAGACGTACCTTCTCTCACAAGGCATTGCCATGTAGCCCTATCCTGAGCTAGTTTTTCCCAATTTGTGAGGTCAATGCCACACTTCTTAATGTTGCCCTCGAAGGTATCCTTGAAGTGTTTCCTCTGGCCCCCATGTGGCCTTTGTTTTTGGCTGAGTTGGGAGTATAGCAGTTGTTTGTGTAACAGCTGCAAAGCCTTGCTTGGCTGCAAGCTGAGTGAGTGAGCTGTGCCTAAGAACTTTTCAAGAAAGGTGGCAAAAAAGTTTGCAGAGGTTGCAATAGCTTTTCCAAACGGAGGGTATGCTATGCATAATGAATGCTTTTTACTGGAGCATTTGAACTGTGACCAGAGCCCCCATTACAAACCCTGGGCTCTGGTTGGCTACTATGGAGCCATGAAACGCTGAGGGAGGGAAAACCAGCTGAAAAGAAGCTGGAGGAGAGCAACACCAGCCTGGAGAGAGAGGCAGAGACTCAGCCCCTCCTTCCCCACCTTAGGCAGAGGGAATGGCTTGCTGGGGAGCAGAAATCAGGACGGAGGAGAGCCTGAGTCATCCCAGGAGAAGCTGATTCCCCACCCAGGTCAAACCTATGCAATCAAGGACACAGGTACCCAGGGGAAGAGTAAGGCGGGGTTGGTAAGCTACCTGGGAGCTGGGAGAAGCTGCCTGGTCAGGGGCCTGCAGAGATTCAATGGCCAAATCTCCAAATCCAAATTGAATCAGGAGACTCTTTAATCTCTCCAAATCGAATCGGAACCCTCCAAATCGATTCATAGATTCATAGACATTAGGGCTGGAAGAGACCTCAGAAGATCATTGAGTCCAGCCCCCTGCCCGAAGGGCAGGAAGTCAGCTGGGGTCTCAGGATCCCAGCAAGATATATGTCCAGTTGCCTCTTAAAGGAGTCCAGAGTAGGTGCTTGCACCACCTCTGGAGGCAGTCTGTTCCAGGCCTTGGGGACTCAGACAGTAAAGAAGTTCTTCCTTAGGTCCAGCCTGAAATGCTCTTGGAGAAGTTTATGACCATTAGACGTTGTCATCCCATGGGGGATTCTGGTGAACAGCTGTTCCCCAGATCCTGATGTACACCCCTTATTTACTTATAGATCACCACCAGGTCCCCCCTGAGCCTGCACTTTTCCAGAATGAAGAGTCCCATGGCCCTCAGCCTCTCATCGTAAGGCCTGTTTTCCTGCCCTCTGATCATGCACCTGGAAGATTCAACAATTCAGACATAGACACAGCTTTAAATGTTTTTTCTACATATGTCAAGGTATCAGGCATGCTGAGATGGTGGGGCAGCTGGAATGTCCCATAGGAGCACAGGGGGGTCTCCAGTGCGCTCAGCAGCAGACCCGGAAGTGGACCAGAAGCATTTCCAGTCCACTTCCGTGTCCACCAGGGAGTGAGCGGGGGCAGGCCCTGCACCACCCCTGGCTCACCTACTGGTACCTCCTGGATCTGTGGGGGCTCCTGGGGTCCCCCCGTGGCTGATTGCCAAGCCAGGGAGGGTTGGGGGAGGGGCCCTGTGTGCTCAGCAGCAGAGCTGGGTTTGCTGCCAAGCATGCAGGGGCCCCCCGCACTCCTGTGGGACAGTCCATCCTCCCCACCATCACAGTGTTCACAAGCCATGCCTGGTACCTCGAGGTGTGTAGAAAAAGCATTTAAAGCTGTGTCTATGGTCAAATTACTGATTCTCTGAATCAGCATTGAATCTTCAGATTTGGATTCAGCTGAATCAAACTGGGACAGTAATCAGAATCAAGAAATTGAATCACTGTCACCGATTCAGGCCAAATCCAAATCGAATACAGCACATTTCACACACCCCTAATAGTTAAAGCTGTGTTACCATTTATTGTTATAGGAAGGGGATTGTGACCAGAGGGAAAGCAACTTGGCTTATGGGGGGGAAACTGTTTTAAAGGGTTATAACCAGGTGAATGTAATCACTGAGGTTGTTTGATGCAAGTGGGACCACCCAGTGGGGTGGAATTATTCACCTAATGTTGCAGTTGTAAATTCTATTCAAATTGTTGGTCTTATTATTAGCTATTGATATTATATTTATATATGTCTTCTCTTGATTAATTGTTTCTTTTCTGTATATAGTTGTACATAATAAAGAAACCAGTGTGCTTATTGGGTTTGGAGTAAATTCATGTGCAGTGATGGTGAGGCACACACCTGTCCATGGGACACCTCAGTCAGCAGACCTGCCTGAGGGGGTTCCCAGGGCTACTTGGACCCTGAGGATCTGAAATCTGAGACATCACCCAGCCTAGCATGCCTGCATGGGTTACATTTTGATAAACATACCTCAAGCATGTGCACATAATGCTTTATCCACTACTAATCAACACTTCTATACTGGTGGTGTTAGCGTCAGTGAAGGCATTGGTATTTGTGATCCTCCCATGTTATGCCAAGGATCTTTCAGGGGTAGCACTGGTGAAGGTTTTCCAGGCTTTCCAGGTGGTCCCAGTAGATCACCCACTCTTCACAGCCATAGAAAAGAATTGGAATTACCACAACCTTATATAATAGGAGCTTTGTTCAAGTCCTATGTCATGATCATTGAACACACGATGATACAGTCTTCTGAAGACAGAGCTAACATATTCTCCAGCTCCTGTCCATCAATGAGGATCTTTCCTGGGAGGAGTTGATTGGCCTGCAGCAGACCAGTGAAGCACCTTTGTTTTTCTGATGTTAAGTGTCAGTCCCAGGCATTGGTACTCGAGAGAACCAGTTAAGGGCCATTTGTAGGTCCTCCTCAGTATGTGCAATAACAGCACAATCATCACCGTATTGGAGTTCCACAATCAGGGCCTATGTAACTTTGGTTTTGGCACAGAGGCATGAAAGATTGAAAAGGTTTCCATCCATCCTGTACTTGATACTGATGCCATGTGGCAGACAGTCACTGGTGAGCATCTTGATGACCACAAGAAAGATGGAAAACAATTGATCAATCATGCATCCCTGCTTGGTGCCAGTTCAAATGGCAAAGGGCTCGATAGTGAAGCCATTGCATGAGATGGAGGCATTCATCTGGCCCATGAAGAAGTCTTAGGATGGTGATAATTTTTTCTTGAGGAGCCAAACTTCGATCAGATCTTCCATAGAGTTTCACAGTTAATGAAGTCAAGAGTTTTGGTCAAGTTGATAAAGTCCATAAACCATTCCTGGTATTGTTCTTGGCATTTTTCCTAGATCTACCGGGCCACAACAATCATGCTTATGTTGCTTCTTGATGGTCTGAAGCCAAATTGAGACTCAAGCAGGATCTTCACAGTTATGGAAAGAAGGGTGATACCTCAATAGTTTCCACAGTCAGATGTATCTTTCTCTTTGAAAATGGTGACAATATTTGCATTTTTTAAGTCAGTGGGAATTTCCTCAGTGTTCCAGATTTTAAAAAATTGTATGGATCTTGTTGATCATAGTTTACCCACCAACTTCGAAGATCTCAGCTGGTATGCCATCAGGACCAGATGCTTTGCTGTTCTTCATCTGTCTTATCGCCTGGTGGACTTCTTCAGATCTCACTCTTGGTTTTGTCACACCGGTCCTGATGGCATTGGGTGATAAAGCCAACTGAGTCTGTGGAAGCCTCATGGATGGTCTCTTTTAGAGCTTGCCAGGCTTCTTCAACACGTGTTATCATTTTCATTCCTAAGATTGGCTAGTTTGTTACTGAGATCTGTTTGGAGGGCTTTGTGATGTCCAGGGGTCTAAAGGCATTTGATGTTCTACTGTCTTCAGACTGATTTGGGTTGTTTTCAATGTTTCAACACAACCCTGATGGATTGATCTCACTAAGCAATGATTGATCCAGCAGTCTTCAGCTCCTTTCATGACACATATGATATAGACGTCTTTTACAATGACATAGTCAAGAAGGTACCATTGTTTCAAGCAGGGGTGTTTCTAGGTTGTTTTGTACCTGTCACATTGCCTGAAGATTTTTGGGGATAGGTGCTATAAGGCCATGGTCCCTGCCTACCTGACACCTATCTTGAATAAGCCATGGGGGGAAAACCAGATAGTACTGTCACTACCAACCTCAGATCTCTCACTCACCACATCTTGATGTATGATTTTTTCTATTTTTAACTTTTGGGAGTTGGATGGCAGGTGGGTGATATCTCTGCCAGGTATCCTGGGAGGGTTTTCTTTATAGGGCTCCTCCTTCCCTTATACTCCACCATCACCATACCCCAGATAACACGTCTGGGCCTGGATCTTGTGTTGGTTGAATATGCTGCTAGCCATTACTTGCTGGTTTACCAAATGAGGTTTAAGGGTTAAGCTCGTTCATTTGGGTTCCCAGAGACCATTCTTAAATCAATTAATTACTGGCTCTGAGGTCCATCAACTAAGGTAAATATGTTTGGAGTCTAAGACAACTACCTCACATCAACTCACCCAGGTTCCTGGGTTAAGTAAACCCAATAAATCTATTAAGGGTCCATTAGACAATCAATCAAAATCAGTTCATCCCAGGTTCCTGGGTCAATCAAACAAAATCAGCCCCCAAAGGGTCCATCAAACCATCTCAAAGTAAAATGAAAACAATCCATTCTCAGTTTCTGGATCAATCCAATTAAATCAGCCTTTCAAGGGTTCATCAGGCCATCAACTGAAGTTAATCCCTCAACTCAGGTCACTCAACTCAAAATCAATTTTACTGGGATTCATCCCCTGCTTTAGCTCCTCAGGTTCAGGATCTATGTGCTTGTGCAGGGAGATGAGCTTTCCCTCCTGCTGTTTTCCTGGCACATCAAGGGAGGAACACCAGCCCAAAAAATAACAAAAAAAACAAAGAAAGAGTGACAATCAAAGGGGCTGTGCCCCTGAAGACTCATAGATCCACATGTGATGGCTACTCTCTCACTCTCCCTTGCTCCACTGGCTTCTGACTTCTATCTCCACTGCTTCAGTCTCCTCCTGGCCATCCTCAAGCAGTTTCCCAGTGTGGTGTGTCCTGGGTTCTGTCATAGGGCTGTGCAAAATGGGCCCTATTCAATTCAGATTTGGCCTGAATCAGGGACAGTGATTCGATCCATTGATTTGGATCTCTGTCCCCAATTTGATTCGGTTGAATCCAAATATGATGATTCGATGCTGATCCAGAGAATCAGCAATTTGGACACAGGCACAACTTTAAAAGTTTTTTCTGCATACCTTGAGATAGCAGCGTGGCTCATGAACACTGTGGTTCTGGGGCAGATGGAGCACCCCACAACAGTGCGGGGGGCTCTCCAGTGTGCTCAACAGTGAACCCAGAAGTGGACTGGGAGTACTTCTGGTCCACTTCTGGGTCTGCCAGGGAGTGCATGGGGGGGCGTGTCCCTCTGGCTCAGCAAGTGGCCTCAGGGGGACCCTGGATGCCCCCCCAAGACCCAGGAGGCACCAGTCACCAAGCTGGGAGGGTGCAGGGAGAACCCCCTGTGTGCTCCCTGGTGGACCAGGAAGTGCTTCTGGTCCACTTCTGGTTCTGCTGCTGAGCGCACTGGGGAGCCCCCCATGCTTCTGTGGGACACTGCATCTGCCCCAGCACCACAGTGTTCAGAGCCCCTGATACTTAGAGGTATATAGAAAAAATATTTTAAGCTGTACATATGTCCGAATTGCCGAATCTCTCCAAATTGATTCGGAGGGTTCTGAATCAATTCAGAGAGATTAAAGGGTCCTCTGATTCAATTCGGGTTCAAAAATTTGGCCACCAAATCAGGCCAAATCTAGACCAAATCGAATCAAGGACTGAAGCTTCGCACAGCCTTATTCTGTTGGTAATCCTTCGACCATCTTGGCCAGTGGGCCCACTTGCTTTCCCCACAGCTGTCCGTGGGATGTTGTTGGCTGGGAGGACCCCAGGCATCTCTCTGTTCCATCCGTTATAGTCCTTCTCTGGCTGTCCCTTTCTGGGGCAAGAAATACCTGTCCTCATGCTCCTTCTGCCAATCCAGAGGGAGCACACACTGCAAAAATGAGGCTGCATGCTCCGTGCTCCAGCTGGGCTTTCCCCCCATACCTACGGTAAGTACTTCATGTTAACAGTTCCTGGGGCTTTTCTCCTGGCCATTCTCTTCCCTTCACAGAGATATTACTTGACTATAAGATGACCCATATTATAGGACAACCCCCCAATAATTAGATTCTATATATGGAAAAAATATGAATATGTTATAAAATTCCAGGTGTAGAATCTAATTATTGGAGATTTCCCTTGAGTTTGTCCCCCTCCCACTGCTACAGCAGGAAAAATAAATCTGGGGGATCCGGTAGTCCCCTTGCCCTTTGCCCCTCCCCAAACTTAGTTTCATAGTTTCATAATTTCTAGGGTCAGAAGGGACCTGAGTAGATCATCTAGTCCGACCCCCTGCCATGGCAGGAAAGATTACTGGGGTCAAACAACCCCAGCAAGGTGTCCATCTAACCTCCTCTTAAAGACCCCCAGGGTAAGAGCCAGCACCACTTCTCTTGGAAGTTGGTTCCAGATCCTAGCCACCCTGACCATGAAGTAGCGCCTCCTGATATCTAGCCTAAATCTACCCTCTGCCAGCTTGTGACCATTATTCCTGGTCACTCCTGGCAGTGCTCGGGGGAACAGGGACTTCCCCAGTGCCTGCTGATCCCCCCTGACTAGTTTGTAACAGGCCACTAGATCCCCCCTCAGCCTTCTCTTCTGGAGGCTGAACAGGTTCAGGTCCC